>NW_008327769.1:28713-38245 GCF_000622305.1 Nannospalax galili
ACTGTATCAACCCAACTGTGAACCTAGAAACTTGCACCCACTTGTGAAAGAGATGTACTCTTGCTCTAGAGTGTGTTACTGAATATGTTAAATCTGTAGTGAAATGCTTCTTCTAATCATGTAGTTATTAAAATTTTTTTAAATGATTAAAATAATAATAATAAAAAAAGTTAAGTAGAAACAAACAAACAAAAAAGATAAGCAGAGTGGCACATACTTATAATCCAGTGCTGAGAAGGCAGATGGATCCCTAAGGCTTGCTGCTCAGCCAGCCAAGTCTAACTAGTGAGGTTCCAGAGAGAGACTCTGTCTCAAAAGAAACAAGGTGGATGACTCCTGAGGAATGATACCCAAGGTTGACCTCTGGCCTCCATATGTACTCAGACACATATGCATGTGCATCCACACACATGTTCATCTGCATAGCCATGAACACACACACAGATATTCTCTGAACATATCAAAATTTGGGCTCCTCAGGCACTTTTCTTCCTTCTAAAAACTTGCAGATTTTCAAGAGAATCATCAATTTACACCATAAAGTGTCACTATGTCACCGTTACCTGCCACTCAATATACCACAAGAATGGATGCAGAATCACATAACCTAGGAGCTGGCAGGTATTATCTCTCTGCTCCATGCAGCAGACATTCCCCCAGGAGATGTAGGTGGATGGGATGGTGACAGATATCTAGGGTACTCTTCCTAGCAGCTCATTAAAGTGTCTGATGACTGCCACATGCCTGTGGATATCAGAGCATTTCCTCCAAACTCTCTGGAGATGCGTGGCAGAGATTCTCAAGGGCAGCAATGGTCTTTTTTCATTCATTTGTCCCATGGAACTGGGCCCATGCACCCAGTCACACATTAACACCAACCTCCAGAGATGAACGCGTCAAAGATGATCTGGGCTCCATTGAAGAAATCACCAAACTGAGCCTCCCAAAGAGGCAGTAACTTTGGGCTTTCAATGCTCATCCCATATTCAAATCCCAGGACAGCCTCTTCTGACAGGGGGCTGTTGCTAACCTAACAGTAAGGGAAAAGAAATCAAACACTGATGTGCAAGGGGACATCTGAGAGAAGCCACAAAAGTAAATCATCCATCACATGTATACAAACCTCTCAAGGGAGGAAGGGCGTGGAAGGGAGCTTTGCTTTCATTCATCACCATGTTCCTTTGAGAAAGGAGACCTGCTCAATGTCACTGATGCATTGGGAAAAGTTAGGACAAAGAGAGGAAGAGAGATCATATTGGAATACAGATATCAAGAATAAGCAATACAGAGCTAGGAAATAGTACAGTGGCAGAATGTTTGCGTAGCATTAATCAGCACTGACTCAATCCCCAGAACCACCACCAGAAATGGAAAAAAGGGAATTATTTGGGGCCAACAAGATGGCTTAGCAGGTAAAGGCATTTGTCACCAAGTATAGCAACTTGAATTTGGTCTCTAGAACCCACATAGTGGAAGGAGAGAACTGACTACCCACAAGATGTCCTCTGACCAGACACTGGTACGTGCACGTACACACATGTGCATGCACACACACACACACACACACACACACACACACAAATAAAATGTAATAAATGTTTAAGACTAAGCAATATACTTCTCAGATAAGCCACGTTTGAGAGAATAAAACTGTCACATAAGCTTTTTAAAAAATATATCAAAAAACAAAGATGAAAAGGTTATAAAATAAAGACCAACCTTTGGTTAAAAATCTATTACTCTGGGGCTGGAGAGATGGCTCAGGGGTTAAGAGCACTGACTGCTCTTGCAGAAGACCCGGGTTCAATTCCCAGCACCCACATGGCAGCTACAAACCGTCCTTAACTCCAGTTCCAGGGGAATCCAAAGCCCTCTTCTGACCTCCGCGGCATTGCACGACATGGGTGCACTCACATACATGCAGGCAATATACTCATACACATAAAATATAAATTAAAAAAAAATCTATTACTCTAACATATGATTTGTGTGAATCAAAAGAGTCATCATGTTCAAATTAAAAAAGCAGAAGACAACTAATCTCTGACAAAATGAAAGAGACATGATGTTAACAGTGCAAATTGATTCTGTAGTGGACTTGAGAAGGAGATGTTAGAAATGTCTTGGTGCCAGTTTCTGATCTCACTGGTTGTGTTGAGGGACAGAGGATATCCTTGTTGGTAGAATATACACACTGGAGGGTGTCAGGTTGGCAACTTGCCCTTAAATCATTTAGGATAAAGTTCCTTGTATATATCTAATTTGTTATTGTTCTTCTGTCTTTTATTTTGTTTTGTTTTTTTGAGACAGGGTCTCACTATGTGGTCCTGGCTGACCTGGAACTCACCATGGATCACTAGGATATATAACCAAAATTTTTTAATTATGTTTGTTTCCAAAAGAATTTTTTTTTTTTGAGACAGGGTCTTAGGTGTAACCCAGGCTGGTCTAGAACTGGCTATGTAACCCAGACTGGCCTCAAACTCATGGCAATTCTCTTGCCTAAGCCTCCAAAGTGCTAGGATTATAGGCATCAGCCATGACACTCAGCATGCTCCAATTTTTCAGTTATGTCCTTAAAGAGTATTTTTGGCAATGAAAAGGAATAAAGTACTGACATACGCTGCAGCATAGACAAACCTTAAAAGCATTGTACCAAATGAAAAAAGTCATAAAAGTCCATACATCATTTGATATATGTGAGCTTTCCAAAATGGAAAGTGGACTAACAAGTGGTTGCCAGGGACTGGAGAGAGGATAGAATGGGAAATGGGTACTAATACACAGGATTTCTTTTGGGAGATGAAAACTTTCTGTAATTATATAATAGATATGGTCTCACAAGTCAGAATACACAAAAAAAAATGCTGAACTATACATGCAAAGGTCAAATTTTATGAGTTGTATCTCTTTTTAAAAATTTTATGTATATGAGGGGCTGGAGAGATAGCTCAGTGGTTAAGGGAACTGACTGCTCTTGCAGAAGACCCAAGTTCAGTTACCAGCACCCACATGGCGACTAACAACAGTTTGTGACTCCAGTTTCAGGGGCTGAGGCCCTATTCTGGCCTCTGCAGACACTGCATGCATGGGCGCACTTACATTCATGCCAGAAAACATGCACACACTTTTTTTTTTTTAACTTCAAAAATTACAACACCTTTCAGGTCCTGGCTCCATCACCTAACCCCTCCTTTCTGAATTTCCCCTCATTTATTTTCTCTCCTCAGCAAAGAGACCATCAACAGTTTAAAAACAGGGGCTAGAGAGACGGCTCAGTGGTTAAGAGCACTGGCTACTCTTGCAGCGGGTGGGAGTTCAGTTCCCAGCATGCACATGGAGGCTCACAAACACCTGTCACTCCAGTTCCATGGGATCTGACACCTTCTTCTGGCCACTGTGAACACCTATACTCTAGTGGCACACACAAATACACTCAGGCACACAAACACACACATAAAATAAATAAATCTTGCCAGGAGTGGTGGTGCACACCTTTAATCCCAGCACTCGGGAGGCAGAGGCAGGTGGATCTCTGTGAGTTCAAGGCCAGCCTGGTCTACATAGTGAATTCCAGAACAGCTGGGGCTATAGGGAGACCCTGTCTCAAAAAGAGCCCCCCAAATTTTTTTTATTATTTTTATTTTATTGTATGAGTGTATTGCCTGCATGTATGTAAGTGCATCTGTGTTATACAATGCCCATGAAGGTCATGACAGCCTCTTCTGTCCTCCATGGGCATTGCAGGACATGGGTGCACTTACCTACATGCAGGCTATACACACATACACATAAAAATAAGTAAAATATTTTCTTAAAAAAAAAAAGAGATCCTGTCTCAAAAAAGTCAGGTGGAGAATGATTGAGGAAGAACTCTGATGTCAACCTATGACCTCCATAGGTGCACTCATGGGTACATGCTCCCACACATACATGCACACACACAAACACATAAACATGCAAATAATAAACATGCATATACCCCGACACACAAAAAAACCCCAAACTAACAAAAAACAAACCACACACACACATAGACAAATGAAAAATAAAAACAACCCCAGGAGTTTCTATCAGGGTTACCATATAAAGGACATGCTACTAGATAATAAAAAAAATATCTTTGGCAATATTCTCACTATGAAAGCAAGCAAGGCATTCAATTGAGGTTTTTAAGTGGTAGTATTCAAAACTGATACTAAAAATCAAATCAAAGTTCAAGGAAACTTCATTTGGGGGGGGCAGATACTAGACGTCTCAGCTACTTTATCCAAAGATGGATTTTAGAGTGTCTTAAAGAAAAGATGAGCTGCATGTCCTCTAAGTCACCTTGGAATATTGCTTTTGCCAAGCACATGTGTGTGTGGGGTGTGTGTGTGTGGTGTGTGCATGTGTGTGGTGTATGTGCGTGTGTGTGTGTGGTGTGTGTTTATGTGTGTGTATATGTGTATGTGTGGTGTGTGTGTGTGGTGAGTGCATGTGTGGTGTGTGTATGTGTGGTGTGTATGTGTGTGGTGTGTATGTGGTTGTGTGTGCGTGTGTGTATATGTTGTGTGTGTGTATGTGTGTGGTGTGTGTTTGTGTGTGTGCGTGTATGTGTGTGTGTGGGGTGTCTGTGTGTGGTGTGTGTGGGGGGTGTGTGTGTTTGTGTGTACGTGTGTGTGTGGTGTGTTGCGTGTGGTGTGTGTGTGGGGTGTGTTTGTGTGTACGTGTGTGTGTGGTGTGTTGCGTGTGGTGTGTATGTGTGTATATGTGTATGTGTGGTGTGTGTACGCATGTGTGTGGTGTGAGTGCATGTGTGTGTGTATGTGTGTGTGTATGTGTGTGTGGTGTGTATGTGGTTGTGTGTGCGTGTGTGTATATGTGTGGTGTGTGTGTGCATGTGTGTGGTGTGGTATGTGTGTTTGTGTGTGTGGTGTGTCTGTGTGTGGTGTGTGTATGTGTGGTGTGTGTGTGTGCGTATGGTGTGTGTGGTGTGTGTATGGTGTGTGTGCGTATGTGCGGTGTGTGTGTGTCGTGTGTGTATGTGTGGTGTGTTTGTGTGTGTGGTGTGTGTTTGTGTGTACATGTGTGTGTACGTGTGTATGTGTGTGCACGTGTGTGGTGTGTGGTTTGTGTATGTGGTTGTGTGTGCGCGTGTGTATATGTGTGGTGTGTGTGCGTGTGTGTATGTGTGATGTGTCTGTGTGTGGTATGTTTGTGTGTATGTGTGGGGTGTGTGTGTATGTGGTGTGTGTGTGCATGTGTGGGTGGTGTGTGTGTAGTGTGTGTGTGCGTGTGTGGCTGGTGTGTGTGTGTGTGGTGTGTGTGTGTGGTGTGTGTATGTATGTGTGTGTGGTGTGTGTGTATGTGTGGTGTGTGTATGTGGTGTGTGTGTGCGTGTGGGTGGTGTGTGTAGTGTGTGTGTGCGTGTGGCTGGTGGGTGTGTGTGCGTGTGGTGTGTTTGTGTCTGTGTGTGTGTATGTGTGTGGTGTGTATGTGTGTGTGGTGTGTGTTTGTGTATGTGTGTGTATGTGTGGTGTGTATGTGTGTGTGGTGTGTTTGTGTGGTGCATATGTGTGTATGTGTATGTGTGCGTGGGGTGTGTATGTGTTGTGTGTATGTATGTGTATGTGTGTGGTGTGTGTATGTGTGGTGTGTGTGCGTGTGTTTGTGTATGTGTGGTGTGTGTGTATATGTGTGGTGTGTGTGTGTGGTGTGTGTGTACATGTGTGTGTGTGGTGTGTGTACGTGTGTGTGTACGTGTGTGTACGTGTGGTGTGTGTGCGGTGTGTTTGTGTGTGTGGTGTGTGTGTGTGTGTGTGTGTGTCAGATGTCAACATCAGGCATCTTCCTCAATCGCTCTCTGTCTTATATTTTGAAATGGAGTCTCTCACTAAACCAGGATCTCACAATTCAGCCAGACTGGATGCCAGCAAGCTCCAGGGATCTTCCTAGTGTTGGATTGCTGTACCGGACTTCTTTATATGGGTGCTAAGAATGGGAGATATTTCCCTGCCCCACCAAATACACATATTCATGAACGTTTGTATAAATATCATGTACTGTTCATTATAGAAATTGTATGGTAATTAGGGAGACAAAAATGAAAAGACCCTATTCTTTTTTCTTTCTTTTTTTTTTTTTTTTTTATGTATGTGTATGTGTGTGGTGTGTGTTTGTGTCTGTGTGTGTGTATGTGTGTGGTGTGTATGTGTGTGTGGTGTGTGTTTGTGTATGTGTGTGTATGTGTGGTGTGTATGTGTGTGTGGTGTGTTTGTGTGGTGCATGTGGTGTGTCTGGAGTGTGTATGTGTATGTATGTGTGGTGTGTATGTGGTGTGTATGTGTGAGACTCATGTGTGTGTGTGTGTCTATGTATGTATATATACATTTTCTTTTCAGTGGTGCTGGGGATTGAACCCAGAGCCTCACATAGGCTAAGCAAATGCTCTACCACTGAACAATATCCTTAGCCCAATCTAGGCTATATATTTTTGGTCCAAATATAAATCCAGTTATAAGAAACTATTTTGAGGTCTTTTCGATGGAGTTTTAAAAAAGTCTTATCTTTTTTCTTATTTTCTTTGTGTGAAGATTTTTATGATGGGACTTAAAGGAGTACTCAGCCTTATACTTAAAGCTAGATAACATGGTAGGTCACAACTTTAAGAATAGTCAACAGAAAGCTATGACTATTGTCTAAAAACTCTGACATTCTGATAAGCCTGGAATTGCCAAAAATGCTTACCACACAGTGAGAGGATAATTCCTTCATCTATCAAAACTTGGAGGTTTTTAATCAGTTAATAAACCCTGAGGCCACAAAGCCTTTTGTAAAGATTAAATGAGATAGGCCAGTGTGTAACCTGGGCAACACAGTGAGCTCAAGGCCAGACTGGGCTACACAGGGAAACCCTACCTTATAAAAACCACACAAGCCGGACGTGGTGGCACACACCTGTGGTCCCAGCACTCTGGAGGCAGAGGCAGGTGGATCTCTGTACGTTCAAGGCCTGCCTGGTCTACACGGTGAGTTTCAGGCCAGCTGGGGCTACAGGGACACCCTGTCTCAAAAAGACCAAAAAACAATCTAAAGAAATGTCAAACTTTAGGGACCAAAGTAACCTGGAGGTCGTGTCTCTGTTTAGTTTTAACAGGATAGAAATGTTGGCTTATTATTCGTATGTTTGACTAGCTTTATTAAATGACAACAGTAACAGCATCAATTGTGAATTGACAAAATGCATATCTATATGATATTTACATGAAGACAGATGGCAGCTCAAATATACCTCTATTGTGTTTCATCCCTTCGAAATGAGATAGTCTATGAAGACCACTTAGCACTCTTTTAAAAGGTATGAAACTGGAGCTAAAGAGATGTCTCGGTGCTTAAGAACACTGACTGTTCTTGCAGAGGACCCGTGTTGAATTCCCAGCCCCACGTGGTGGCTAACAACCATCTGTAACTCCAGTTCCTGGGATCTGACACCTGATCTCTGTGGGCCCTGCACGACACAGGTGCACTTACACACATGCAGGCAATACACTCATACAATAAAGTAAAAAATAATAATTGTTTTTAAAAAGTATGAAAGCTAAAATTGCTGACATGTGTTTATTAGTTGCTTTAAAAATCCTCATGGCAGGAGAGATGGCTCAGAGGTTAAGAACACTGACTGTTCTTGCTGAAGACCCGGGTTCGAATCCCAGCACCCACATGGCAGCTAACAACTGTCCTTAACTCCAGTTCCAGGGGATCTGACACCCACTTCTGGCCTCCACAGGCATTGCACAACACGGGTACAGTTACACACATGCAGGCAACACACTCATACACACAAAATAAATAAAAATAATAAATAAAATTTATTTTTAAAAAAATCCGCACCAGGTGTGGTGGCACATTGTTGGGAAACCCTGCTGTTAGGGTTGTAGTTTCTCCATGTCCGGAAGCCCTAAGGGGCTCGGTGCCAAATGGAAGGACTCCCCTTTTTCCAGGGGGGCCTCCTGCTCTCTTCCTGGCTCACCTTGAAGTGCCACCAAACACAGATGCCTTATCTGAAACATGACCTTTGGCATAGTTACCTGGAGTAAAAACTACTCCCAGGTTTTTTCTATATGATAATCAGGCATTGTCTGATAGTCTGGAAGATAGGAGCCCACTGCCACATGTAAATAAAGCATACTATGAGCACCTATCAACTGAGGCTTTTGCTACTGCCTCCACACTATAAATTCTCCAGTTTTCCCACTAATAAACGGAGTTGTTTTTCACTGTGCCTAGAGCTGTGTCATTGCTGTTTCACTGCAGCTGGAACCAGGCTGTGATCAGTTTCCCCTGAAGAGCTGTCTTCCGTCAGCGCCCACTGGCCGTTCTGACCCCGTTTGCCGCTTCTGCTCTCCCTGCCCTCATGGGCTGGTGGCCAACGACCCGTGAAGAAAGGGAGAGTACCCCACAGCCGGCCCAAGCCTCCCCGCAGCTGGCCCGCCGAGCCGCCCTGCAGCACATGCCTTTAACCCAGCACTTGGGAGGCAGAGGCAGGCAGATCTTTGTAAGTTCGAGGCCAGCCTGGTCTACATAGTGAGTTCCAGGACAGCTGGGGCTACAGGGAGACCCTGTCTCAAAAAGACCAAAAAAATAAATGAATTAATAATAATCCTCTAATTGGGGCTGGAGAGATGGCTTAGGGGTTAAGAGCACTGGCTGCTCTTCCAGGGGGCCTGGGTTCGGTTCCCAGCCCCCACACAGTAGCTAACAACTGTCTATAACTCTAGGTCTAGGGATCTGATGCCCTCTTCTGGTCTCAGCAAGCAATAAACCATATATGGTGCATTTACATATATGCAGGCAAAACACTCATACATATAAAATAAAAATTTTAAAAGAAACCATTCTATAACTGTCAGGCATGGTGGCACATGCCTGTAATTCCCAGCACTTGGGAGATGGAGGCAAAAGTACCAAGATGAGTGCAAGGCCACCCTCAGCTACACAGGGAGTCTGAAACTATCCTAGGCGATGAAAGACTCTGTTTCAAAAAAGCAAAGCAAATAAACAAAACCCTGTAAGTGTAACAGTTGGCATATACATACATGAATTTTACAATATATATACTAAAACATCCTACCTCCAGAAACCCCTTCTGATTAGGGTCCATATGGTTCAGAGGAATGTAGGCATCATCGGTGTTCTGGCAAACTACTATTGCATGCCTTTGACTAAAAGTTCCACGGCCCACATCTTGGCCACTCAGACGGACATTGGAACCTTAAGCAAGTAAGGGGAAAAAAAGATTCCCATGAATGATCTGTAAACAAGATACGGTAGCCTTGAGATCTTTGTTTTGATACAAGGTCTCTCTATACTGTCCACACTACCCCTTGAACTCACAGGTTAATAAAATCCTCTCCCCACAGCATCCTGTGGAGTTAGGCTACAGGTATGTAATGCCAGATCAGATACTGGAGCTTTCTCATATCTTATACACTGGCTCATTCTGAGAATTTTCTTTAGGATAATAGATTGTCCTTATTAAAATATATCTTTC
>NW_008327769.1:38294-39552 GCF_000622305.1 Nannospalax galili
AAAAAGAAAAAACATATCTTTCCTATATTTAAAAGTCTATAGAACTTAAAACAACATAAAATTATAAGAATTGAAGAGTCATTTCTGGTCATACAACTTTTAGAGAAAAATATCTTTCTAATGCACCCAGGAATGAGCCCCGTGTCTATATAACTGCTCCCTTGTCTATCATATGCTAATGAAAATGGTCAACATATCTCCTTATACTATGACTAAGGAATAGTATATGTTTTAGAACTTCTCTAATCAGTGAAATTAACAGTAGGTCATTGAAATTCAGGAGCTCTCATGTAACAAATATAATGCAGAGCGTAGTCTGCCTCTGCCTGTTGGGAAGCTCAATAGAAACATCTTACCTTGAGCAAGTAAGGAGCCCAAGGCAAGGGTTTCTGCTGTGGCCCAGTCTACATGTGCTCCACTCTTCACTTTCTCCATTCTGGACTATAAAACATTGGGAGGGCGAGACAAAAGAAACTTTTAAGAATCCATATTCATTTTCCCGCCAGTATTGGATCTGAATCCAGTGCTTTGCATCTGGTAGAATATTGTGTTATATACCATTTGTTTTGTTGTGTGGTGTGGTGTTGTATTTTGTTTTGTTTTGTTTGAGACAGTGTCTCACTATGTAACCCTGGCTGGCCTGAATGCTATGTAGACCAGGCTGACTTCAAACACACAGAGATTGCTGAGTGTTGAGATTAAAATGGTGTATGCCACCATACTCTACTTAAATAGTTTTAAAATAGGCAAAAGAAACATGCAATCAGGTAGTGGTCACCTCTGCAGAGGTATGAGGAGATGAATGCAAGGAGGAAACTTTGTTTGGAATCATATTTCTTGAGCAGGATGGTGAACACATTTTGTTTGGAAGAGTTCTGCTGAAATAAAAACTTAAAAACAAAGTATTTAAAATAATGCAGAGAGTAGAGTTCCTTCATCTACACTTAATAAGGGAAACTCTTTTTTTCCTAGTTGAGAAGTCCCACATTCTAGAAAACCAATAAGCTGTGAGCAAACCAGTATGGGTAATATAAAACAGCATGTAAACCCTTAAGAATTACAGGGTTTGGGTCCACTGGTTAGAAAAAGTAAACATTTCTGTATTTCTGTAGTTTTTATAATGAGCAGGTGTTTCGTGTCTATAACATGTCCAACAATATAAAACCTCACAAAGGAAAACAGAAGTGGAAAAAAATCTAAGTCAAAGGCTCTTAGAACCAAAACAACACTAGGAACAGTTGCTGTAACCTAATAGCAA
>NW_008327769.1:41097-46548 GCF_000622305.1 Nannospalax galili
GCGGGTAATAGCACTTAATACTCTTGCAGAGGATCCTGGTTCAATTCCCAGCACCCACATGGCAGTTCCTAACTGTCCTTAACTCCAATTCCAAGGGAATCTGAAGCCCTCTTCTGACCTCCGAGGCATTGCACGACATGGGTGAACTCACATACATGCAGGTAATACACTCATACACATAAAATGAAAATAATAAATTTTTTTAAAAAGTACTAAACCCAAGGTGCCAAAATCAGTTTTGGATTTTTTTATTAATCTATAAATATTATTGCCAGATATGGTAGCGTATGCCTTTAATCCCAGCACTTGGGAGACAGAGGCCAGGAGGTCTCAGTTTGAGGCCAGCATGGTCTATATAGGGAGTTTCAGGCCAGTCAGGGTTACATAGTGAGATCCTGTGTGAAACAAACAGACAAACAAAAATAATAACAATCTATAAATAATTGGTACTTAATAATATTACAATAATACGACTATTATGTGCTTGTATAACACTTTATACTAAGATCTGTTTATAAAAATCATATTTACTTCTTAAAAAACTGAGAGGAAGGAGGATGGGTTTATTAAATTGGGCCCTGGGGCACATAGAATCATTCACCTGCTAAGCTCAGAGCTAAATCAAATCCATATTTTTTCTTCTGCTGCTGCCTATGAACCAGAAAGGTCCACTCATCATCAGCAAGTTTCTCCTCCTTCTTTAATTTATGCCTATGAGGAAATACTGAGGGAGGAGATCTATTTTACTTTCCAATATCTAGAAAAGAAAATGCCAAAATGACGTGCTGCTCTTTGTCATATTAACTTCCTGAATCAACACTGTCCAACAGAAATAAGATGTGAACCACACATGTGATTTTAAGTTTTCTGGCAATTACATTAGAAAGAGAGAAACAAGTGGAATCTTAATCAGATATTTAAGTAAATATATCCAAAACATTGTCATTCTGATATATAAGTAATATAGAAACTGAGATATTTGCCATTCCATCTTATATGCTAAGCCTTTGAAATCTGGTGTGCGATGCAGTACTTCTCATCAGAACTGGCCACACTTCAAATGCTCAATAGCTAGTGACTTCCATATTGAGCAAAGACGTGCTAAACATTCATTAAATCCCTCATGTTAGGGAGGATGGCTCAATGGGTAAAATGCTTGCAAGCACAAGCATGCAAGTTCAATCCTCAGAACCCAGGAAAAAATGCTGGCCATCACCTATACTGTAATCCTGTAATGCCTGTAATCCTACTGCTAGGGAAATGCAGACAGGAAGATCCTCGCCAGCCAGCCAGTCTAGCCTAGCTGGTAAGCTCTAGGCCAATGAGAAATTATGTGTCAAAGAAGATAGGTGGTATTCATGAGGATGATTCCTTCATGAGGTTTTCCTCCAGCCTCTCCATGCACATGCACCCACACACACATACATACACATTAAAAAAAAAACAAAACCTAAACCTCTAGTTATTTCCTACCAAGATTCCTTATATATGGAAGCAGGTCCTTATATATGGTTTAAAGAAGTGAATCATGCAAGTCCTATTCCTGATCCTGCCAGAGCCATACTAACTAGCTTTGGGCAAGGTTTTGTCCTCCAAGTCCTCTTTCATAGTCCTGCTATCTGCTAAGTAAGAAAAGTTGCCCATTCTCTATTTAATGAGGAAACAGGGAGTTTGAAGAATATGGGGAGCTCCTGAGACTTAGATGAGCACACTGGCTTCTACAGGACAGCCATGATCTAGTTGTTCATCCCATTTGAATATGATAGGACTGCTGGCTGGCAAAACGGCTCAGCAAAAAAATAGAAGGAGAGAACCGATTCCCCCCAAGTTGTCCACTGACCTCCACGTTGCACTATGACCACACATGCACAATATGCACGGGCACATTCACAGAGGAGACAGACACAATGCAAGTTAAAAAAGAAGACAGTAAGGCTGAAGCACAGCTCAGTCGCGAAGCACTTGCCCAGCATGCACAAGGCCAGTCTGGATCACCAGCACCACAAAACATGATGGTGATGGTGGTGATGATGATGATGGTTCAAGCACTGAGGTCAACACGTATATTAACAGAAGATTTATAAATGTACCTGATGATTTTGTACATGACTGGGTTGGTTGGTGAAGAATGGCTCATCCAACTCATTATGGCCCCACTGCCTGTAGCATAATAAATCAATAATCACATCTTTGCGGAATTGGTGCTGATATTCAAAAGCCAGTCGTGTGGCTCGGACTACTTCCTCTGGCCAGTCTCCATTGACATGGATGATGGCACAGTCTACAAGCTTCCCTAAGGAAGGTAAGACGAAGACAAAAAAGGCCAGTTAACATGAGATAATATTAGCTGTCCCACAAGATCTACAGCTTATGTGGAAAGACAGCCCTGGAACTCAGAGGTAGTTTGGCTTGAGTGGTAAAAACTCAAGCTTTGGAGCTTACCTAACTAGTCTCAGCTGCATGACTTACTGTGTGACCCTGGAAAAGTTATAAATCTCAGACTAGTCTGGACTCTGAATGATACTGTCAAGATTTTATGAGTCAATGCATAGAAAGTGTTAATGTTTCTCAGTACTTTGTACATAACCGTTAACATTATTGTGTTATTGTTATTATTATTATCTTTCTTCCTGAGACAAAAAGGTCACTAAAGCACGCATCCTAGAAAAAGATTTTTTCCAGAGAAATGCATCCTCACTATCTCTAGTTCTTGTAATTGTTCTGTGACATACAAGTAGGCAAAAAAATCCCTGTCTTTGTGCCAGGACTGCTGATTTCCCTAGATTAAAACAAGTTGGCTTTGCTGCTTCTCAACTCATTTCTAACTAGACTTTAGCAAATTTAGTGGGTACACATACTTTTTTGTACTAAGAACTTGGGCATGCTAAATTTGATTATTCTAAACTCTAGTGTTATACCAACTACATTGCTCTTTGATTTCTACCAGACTGTTCAGTTGGCTATTTAAGCTCATGCCTTTAATCCCAGCACTCAGGAGGCAGGCACATCTCTGTGAAATCGAGGCCGCTTGCTGTCCATAGTGAGTCCAGGCCAGCTGAAGCCACAGGGAGACTCTGCCTCAATAAGACCAAAAGAAGATCAAAGTCAGGGAAGTAGTCAGGGTTAATTAGAAAGACTTACTCATCACACCACCTCAGGAAACGGTGATTCAGGAATTTTAAAAAAGGAGCTTCCCAAGATGTAGAAAAATTACAAGTAGTCCAGGCTGCGGCGGACGCCTTGACTCCCCGTCCCCCCAAGCCAACGGCTTCCCCGCGCCGTCCTCCATCCTAGCCGCCTAAGAAGCGCACCCGGCCTCCGGGTGGTCCCCAGGACCCGCCCGACCACGGCCTCGCGAGGCTGGAGGAGCCGTGGCCGAGGCCGTGCGCTTCGCACCGTTTGCGGCAGCCCTAGCCAGACCCGCGCATTCCCGGCCCCGCGGGCCGGACGACCGCGAGAGGCCCCAGTCCGGGCGGGACCAGGCCCCCGCTCCCCGCTGTGACTCACTGCCCATGGCCGCGGGGGACCCGAGGCCTCGGAACTGCCTCCACTCGGCTACCGGTGACTCCGGCCTAGGCGCCGCGGTGGACAGGCTTCCACCAGCCCCGCGCAAACTCCGCCCCGAGTCATGTGTCCCGCGCCCAGCGCCCCGCCCCCAGCCCAGGCCTCTGCGTTGCCATGGTCACCGCCGCCGCCGCAGTGGGGGCGGGGCGGGCCGCCTGGAGGGGGTCAAGAGAGCGTGTCGTGTCTTGGTCGTTCTACCCAAGAGATCCGCAGCCTGGGAAGACCCTGAGGGCCGAAGGTTTTCCTTTCCGAGCCAGAGTCCCAGATCGGCCTCCAGAACCCGCGCTTCCCCTCCCTAGACGCCCTGCTGGTCCGCTGAGCCCCGGGCCTGAGCTGCCAGAACCGGCCTTTCATTTGGTTCCATCATTCTGTAACTTCGCAGACACTTTTTTTTTATTTTTGATCTTTTTGACACAGGGTCTCCCTGCAGCCCCAGCTGTCCTGGAACTCACTATGTAGACCAGGCTGGCCTTGAACTCACAGAGATCCACCTGCCTCTTCCTCCCGAGTGCTGAGATTAAAGGCTTGCGACACGCCGGAAAAATTTGCGACACATTGTGTAATTAATAGCTTACGAAATTATGCTCTCCTGTTTACCTCCATGTTCCTTCTCCGGCTCTAAAACACAGACATCAGGGTTTTATGCCTCCTGCTTCTGGGTTTCCTGAAGCCACAGTATTTTGACTCTTGATGGCTCCTCCTGCCATGTATATATGTTCTCCCTTGTCCCTTGGACACCATGGGGTAAGAAAAAACTGTGGTGGTAGACATCAGCTAGCCCTACATTTTAATCCTTCTGAATGACTTTGGACAATGAAAGTTGAGCTATTTCAAACTAAGGCAAATAGCACCCACCTCAAAGGACATTGAAGTTATATTCAGACACTGGTTACAAAAGGTATCCCAATTAATTTCCCTTATTCAGACTTCAAACCACGCCCACACAGGCCTCTGTTCTAAAGTCTCTGTAACCAATTCTAAAGATGCGTTCCCATGTTCAGATCTATGTCCAACAAGGAAATAAAATAACATGTATCTGGAAGAAGGGTGTAATTTAGGGTAGTGTTACAGGGCCTCTACCGTATGATCCACAGGGACAGCTCGCAAGTTTAAAACTGGCATTATCAAAGGCCCTCTGACTCAACATGGCCACTGATGCCCACTGTGAACCCTTGAAACCTCTATTTGGCTTCCCCATGTGACTAAAATCCCTCACAACATGATATTTGGTGCCAAGGGATATCTCTGGAAGTGGCCACCTGCTTCTTTCATTTCAGTGTGTTTGTAAAGGCAACAGGAAGATATGCTCAACTTCATGGAGAAAAAAAGATACCACCTCTAAGGGGGTAATGACAAAGTTCTAGACCTTGAGTAGTAATCTTCAGTTCTTCAAACTCATCCTTAACCTCATTCTAATTTGTTGGGAGATCTCTGTTATGCAAAGTCGAAGCCCCTTCACACTGGACAGCTCATGCAGCTCGGGTTATGTGCTGCGGGCTCCTTTCATAGCGGGGTGTCTTCCTGGCATCTTTCCTGTCTCTCCTTTTGAAGTGTCCACCACAAATGCCATAACATAAACATGGCCTTTGGCTCTAGGCATACCATGCCTTCCTGTGTGATTTTTACAGGCGGCCAGCAGTCTAGCAGTGTGGCAGAAATCCACTTCAACATGTAAATAGAATGTCTCACAAAGCATCTAAAAGCCAAAGCTTTTTACCACTAACCCCCATGGTATAAATATACTAGTCTTCTCTTAATAGTCGGAGATTGGGACCGGGAGATTGGGCACGGGAGATGAGGTCAGAGACTGGGTCCCAGAGATTTGGTCCCAGAGAAAATAAAGCTGTAAGCACAGACTGAGCCGAGCCTTGAGTCTTGTGTACCGGT
>NW_008327769.1:49726-51246 GCF_000622305.1 Nannospalax galili
CCGTGAATGTGTCATTTTAAACAAATTGAAATTCTTCCATGGTTCCTAATATTTCGATTTACTAGCTACATAACTTAAGCTGTATTCTTCATTGAAAATTAAATAAGCATAGGTACGGATAACACATATAAATGAGAGACAAATGTCACATTTTTAAGATGAATAAAATCATTTGTTGTGGAATTCTTCAAATAATCCCTTTCTGCAAGATAATTCAAACTCTGATTGAAATGAAGAAAAGTAAAACAAAGACACATTCATGGCTCATGTTGGCAAAGATGTAACAAGAAATAATAAGCTTGTGTGCTGGGTGTGGTGGCACATGCCTTTAGTCTCAGAACTTGGGAGGCAGAGACAGGTGGATATTTGTGAATTCAAGGCCAGCCTGGTCTACATAGTGAGTTCCAGGCCAGCTGGGGCTAAAAAAAAAAAAAGAAGTTGACAGCTGAAATAAAAATTTAAAAAAAAGAAACTTGTGAAGTGTAATGTTGGGATATATTTTTTATATATCCCAACTTCCATCTTATTTTACAGAGATCTGAGAATAAAAATACATTATGCTTTTTTAAAATTTATTTTTATGAGTTTTATGCCTGCATGTATGTGCCCCTGTGTCATGCAGTGCCCACAGAGGACAGAACACATTGGATCCTCTGGAACTGGGATTACAGATGTTGTTAGCCATCATGTGGGTGCTGGAATTCAAACTCTCTTCTACTAGAACAGTCAGTGCTCTTAACTGCTGAGCCATCTCTCCAGCCCCACATTATGCTTTTTTATGTACAACATTGGTAGTTGTTCTAATGAACAGGCCTTTGAAATTTTACTGATTTACATAAGTAGTGCTAAGTTACATGATTTATAATGCTTGACACAAGAAACACTGAGGAATACAGAAAGGAAAGGGAGTTAAGGGGCCTAGAAGCTTAGCTCAGTGTAGAGAACTTGCCTAACAAAGTGCAAAGTCCTGGGTTTGGTCCACAGCTCCAGGAGGAAAAAAATCACAGAAAGGGAGGAAAATATTACAGAAATGTTGAATCAGTACACGAAAGCATAATTTTAAAGATGCAAATTATGAATCTATTGCTGTGGTCAGAATTATTACACTATACCTATACATTAATTCTCTAAAAGACATGGTCACTTTCTGGCAAAATCAGAAAGGGAGTAGGTGAACTCCAGCCCTCACCGACCCCCATCACCTCTTAGAAAAACAATGTAATATGGCAAGAGTGGTACATGGTAGCTACTCCACAGTACCAATCAAATGAAGCTTCAACGCTTACTGTTTAGATTTGTTTCCTGCACTACATTTAATAGCAGATGGAGTAAGGCACTTGCTGATCTCTAAGGTACCCCAGGTGTCTGGCATTGGGAAGATCACTCAAAGTTAACATATGTATACCACAATATACTTCATATTGCACATGGAACTTTTAGAGATAAAATTGATTAACCCCAAACTGAAATCCCCATGTCAGACACTAAAAAGTCATAAAAACGTTACAGCAAAATAATAT
>NW_008327769.1:55985-56260 GCF_000622305.1 Nannospalax galili
GAAGAATGTCGTTTGCAGGGAAATTGATGAATTTGGAGGCTACTGTGTTAAGCAAAATAAGGCAGACTCAGAAAACCAAATTGTTAGGGTTCCAAATAACAGCAGCAGTTTCCCCCCTCTCCAACAGGGACCTACAGACTTTGGAGCCTGAAAAAGGGAACTTAGCTGATAAGCACATTGACCTTTGAGGTCAAGAAGAACAAACTCTGCTGAGAAGCAGCCTGCCTTTCCTCTGACCTCCAAAGATAAGATAAGCAGAGTTCCTCTTAAGAGGA
>NW_008327769.1:56395-60062 GCF_000622305.1 Nannospalax galili
ATCGGACATCTTTCCCTTCCCTGCCCTTCCCTGCCTTCCCTGCCTTCCCTGTCTTTCCCTGACATCTTTCCCTGACATTTTTCCCTTCCCTGAGGGAAACGTGTCCCGTGCGAAATAAAGCTGTATCCCACTGAGAATTCCATCTGTGCCTTGGTGCCTTCCTCCATCCACCCGCTCGCTCCCGCCCGCTCTCTACCTATCACAAATATCACTGGTTTCTCTCATACTACAATCTCGATTTGAACAAAGAAGAAGAAGAATAAGAGGAGGAGGAGGAGGAGGGGGGAGGGGGAGGAGGAAGAAACACTCTGAATATAGAAAAGAAGCTATTTGGGAAGAGGAAGGGAACCAGACAGGGAGGGAGAAAAAGAAAAAGTTGGGAGGAGCTGAATAAGATCATAGTGTACCTTCTACATCTGTGAGAATGTCACAGTGACACCCATTATTATGTGCAATAGATGCTAATTCTTTTTTTAAAGATATTTTCTCAGAAAGATTGTAAGAGCCACTGGTCAGGGAGGACTTGAGCATAAGAGTCCTCTGGACATGACAAGACAGTTGCACTAATGATCTTACATCAGCTGTGGGTAACTGCACAAGACGCATAAGATCAGTCCAGTCAACATTCTAGCATGGAAAAAGGAGGGGTTTATGAGCCTCCACCCCCAGCAATGGTCAGCTGATGGCTTCTGGGAGGAGAGTCAGTTTAAGGGTGTAGCTCCTGGAAAATCCAGCAGACTCACAGTGGGTGGCCCCATACCCAGGAGTACCTGGGCAACACAAAGCAAATTGGACTTGGTGAGTTATTAAGGAAAAAAAGATGACATGAAGTTTGGGGAGAGTAGGGAGATGGGAGTGGATCTAGGGAGAGTTAAGGGAGGAGTTGGAGTGAGTATAATCAAAATATAAAACTATTGATGGAATCAAACTAAAGCCCCCCAGGTCAAAGTGGATTCAAACTAAAGTCCCCCAGAACAAAGAAAAATATTCTGGGAAGCTGTACAAGGAAGTAAGATGTAAAATAATTCTAAACTGCTGAGAAAGAAACTGATTTTCATGCTCCCTGCACCTGCTGCTGGAAATCACCCGAACCCCCCGCCCCCGCATCTGCTTCTTGGCTCAGTAATTGCTTGTGGTTTGTGGTTTAGAGACAGTGAACTAACCACTTCTACAAGCCCTGTCATTATCCTATTTGTCTGGCAGGTCTCTGAGGATCTCCACTCATGGGCTATCCAGATTTAGCCTGATTCAGTGTTTTCCTAGTGTAAAAAGATTTTTGCCCAAGATGCTTTGTTGAAAATAATTCCAGGCAGATGTTTAACTTTGCAGCTGCTCATGGCAGTGGGTAACAGGTGGACAAACACACAGATCAGCAAAATGGATAAACATTTAGATGAAGGAAGGAGGGAAGAAGAGAGGGAAAAAAGAGAAAGAATAAGAGGAGGAGGAGGAGGAGGGGGGAGGGGGAGGAGGAAGAAACACTCTGAATATAGAAAAGAAGCTATTTGGGAAGAGGAAGGGAACCAGACAGGGAGGGAGAAAAAGAAAAAGTTGGGAGGAGCTGAATAAGATCATAGTGTACCTTCTACATCTGTGAGAATGTCACAGTGACACCCATTATTATGTGCAATAGATGCTAATTCTTTTTTAAAAGATATTTTCTCAGAAAGATTGTAAGAGCCACTGGTCAGGGAGGACTTGAGCATAAGAGTCCTCTGGACATGACAAGACAGTTGCACTAATGATCTTACATCAGCTGTGGGTAACTGCACAAGACGCATAAGATCAGTCCAGTCAACATTCTAGCATGGAAAAAGGAGGGGTTTATGAGCCTCCACCCCCAGCAATGGTCAGCTGATGGCTTCTGGGAGGAGAGTCAGTTTAAGGGTGTAGCTCCTGGAAAATCCAGCAGACTCACAGTAGGTGGCCCCATACCCAGGAGTATATGGGCAACACAAAGCAAATTGGACTTGGTGAGTTACTAAGGAAAAAAAAGATGACATGAAGTTTGGGGAGAGTAGGGAGATGGGAGTGGATCTAGGGAGAGTTAAGGGAGGAGTTGGAGTGAGTATAATCAAAATATAAAACTATTGATGGAATCAAACTAAAGCCCCCCAGGTCAAAGTGGATTCAAACTAAAGTCCCCCAGAACAAAGAAAAATATTCTGGGAAGCTGTACAAGGAAGTAAGATGTAAAATAATTCTAAACTGCTGAGAAAGAAACTGATTTTCATGCTCCCTGCACCTGCTGCTGGAAATCACCCGAACCCCCCGCCCCCGCATCTGCTTCTTGGCTCAGTAATTGCTTGTGGTTTGTGGTTTTTGTCTATAAAAGTAGCTTGTGGGCTGAGCTCGGGACTTCTACTTCCTGAGTGAGGCAGGAGTCCATCTGCAGACACAATAAATCCTCTTGCTTGTTGCATCTCCTGGTCTGGGGACTGAGTTATTGGGGCGTGACCTCCCATGACCGTTGGGTACCCCAGACCGGGGGGGTCCAACATTTGGGGGCTCGTCCGGGATTCATTTGCCCCCAGACCCATTTCCTCAGATCAGCAGGAGGTAAGGACAGATGTCTTGTGGTTTGTCTTGGTTTTAATGTCTGTCAGTCATTTCCTGTTCTGGGGACGTTCCGTCTGAATAATTGTGCCTGTACAGGACCTGTAAGTCTGTATTCTGGGAACCAGTGGGAGTGGCAGACGTGCCCTGAGACCCCTGGTTCCACCACTCTGGCCCCAGTGACCAGAGTGATCTGGAGTGGGGAGGACAGTGTAGCTTTCCTCACCCCGGGAGAAAAAGGGAGATTAGCTTGGCTACTCCCCTCCTGGTCTGTACTTTCAGTTTTGAGTCAAGAAGAGTGCGCCGAGGATTCTTTGTTTTGTGTGTGCCTGTGTTTGCATGTTTGAGTAAAAGAAGGACCAGTCCACATGAATGTGATTTAATGAGGTGTATGTGCATGCCTGATGGTGTGTTAATATCTTAAAAGGGAAAGGTCTGGTTTTGTATTTTTCTCTACGCTATTTTAAACCTTCCCTTCTTTTTTTTCCTTTTATTCTCGGTCTAAGTCTTCACGAGGGACCGTTAAAGGCAAAAGAGCAACTGAGGTTTTCTGGTCAGGGCCACTCCCTGATGTAAGCCAAAGGCTCTTAGCCCTCTTAGCGGACCCCGACTGCCTGCACGGGTGGAGACAGGATGGCTTTTTTGTATCTCCCTTTCCTCTCTCCATCTCTCTCTCTGGCCACTGGAAAAGCCCCGTGGGTACGGGTCGAGCAAATAAGAGCCAGAGGGCGCTCACTGCCAAAAGACTCCCGTGAAAGGATAAGGGGGTCCCAGGCATGAATCCCAGATAAATTCATGTCCCCGGCAGAAGAAAAACTGGGCAACGATAGGTACTCGTCCACAAGCACACTCGCTGGTCATTATTGTTTGGAGTGGCATCTGTATCTCTCTCTCTCTCCCCTTTCTCTTCTGTGACCTCCACTATGGGTCAATGCTAACTACCTCTTTAAGTCTAACTCTGGAACATTGGAAGGAGGTCGTGGAATGGGCCCATAACTTATCACTAGAGGTCCAAAAGAAAAAATGGCAGAGTCTCTGTTCCTCTGTATGGCCCTCTTTTGAAAAAGGATGGCCAAGGGATGGGACTTTTGACCTTGCTACTATCTTGGAA
>NW_008327769.1:60625-69524 GCF_000622305.1 Nannospalax galili
TTGGAAGCCCGGAAAAACGTCCCCGGGCAGGATGGGAGACCTACTATGCTCCCAAATAAAATAGACACAGGATTATCTCTGACTAGACCCAACTGGGACCCTGAAACAGTGGCAGGTAGGGAGTGTCTCTGTCTTTATCGCCAGACTCTGTTAGCGGGTCTCAAAGGGGCTGGAAGGCACCCGACCAATTTGGCAAAGGTACATGCTATAGCCCAAGGAGAAAATCAAACCCCCGCAGGGTTTCTAGAATGCCTGATAGAGGGATATCGGATGTACACCCCTTTTGACCCCACAGCCCAGGAGCGTCAGGCAGATCAGCTCCTGACATTCATGGTAAACTTCAATGGCTAGAGGGCCTTCAGGGGTATTCCTTACAGGACTTAGGAAGAAAAGCTGAGAGAATCTATAACAAATGAGAAACTTTAGAGGAAAGAGAGGACAAAATCAGAAAAGAGCAGGAAGCTAGAAAAGATAAGAGAGAAAAAAAGAAAAAGAGTTAAGTCAAATTTTGGCCACAGTAGTTCAGGGAACAGGACCAGGACCAGGTAGGGACCTGGGAGACAGAAGAAGGCCCCGAGTGGATAAAGACCAGTGTGCTTATTGTAAGGAGAGAGGACATTGGGCTTGAGAATGTCCAAAGAAGTTGAAAAGACTTCAAAAGAAGACAACCCCAGTCCTGACTCTAGGAGACTAGGGGAGTCGGGGCCAGGAGCTCCCCCCTGAGCCAAGGGTAACTTTGAAGATAGGGGGGCAATTGACTACCTTCATGGTAGATACAGGAGCTCAACATTCGGTTCTGACAGCAACCGAGGGACCCATGAGTTCCAAAACAGCCTGGGTCCAAGGGGCCACAGGAGAAAAAGCATATAGATGGACCACAGAAAGAAAAGTGGACCTCAGCACAGGACGGGTCTCTCACTCGTTCCTACTGGTCCCCGACTGTCCATATCCCCTTCTTGGGAGAGATTTACTCTCTAAGCTGGGAGCTCACATCCACTTCACTAAAAAGGGAGCAACTGTAAAAGGAAAAGATGGAGCTCCACTACAGGTATTAACCCTGCAGCTGGAAGATGAACATCGGTTATATGAGGGACCGATAACAGAAGCTCCTGGTATATCTGATTGGCTAAGTAAAATCCCCTTGGCATGGGCCGAGACAGGAGGCCCGGGATTAGCATGCAACTAGCCACCAATAGTGATGACATTAAAACCATCTGCGACTCCGGTTTCAATCAAACAATAGCCTATGAACAAAGAGGCCCGAGAGGGAATCAGGCCCCACATTTAAAGACTTTTACAAATGGGCATACTCTGCCCCTGTCAATCCCCTTGGAACACCCCACTGCTCCCCATGAAGAAGCCAGGAACAAATGACTATCGACCAGTCCAAGATTTAAGGGAAGTAAATCGGAGGATAAAAGATATCCATCCCACTGTTCCTAATCCCTATAACCTCCTGAGTTCTTTACCTCCCAGTCACAGGTGGTATACTGTTCTTGACCTAAAAGATGCATTCTTCTGCCTAAGGCTGAGCCCGGTTAGCCAGCCCATCTTCGCTTTTGAATGGAAAGATCCTGAAGCTGGAATATCGGGACAATTAACCTGGACACGACTTCCCCAAGGATTCAAGAACTCCCCTACCCTGTTTGATGAAGCTTTACATCGTGACCTGGCTGACTTTCGGGTAAGAAACCCACAGTTTATGCTCCTCCAGTGTGTAGATGACCTCCTCTTAGCAGCCGAGATGGAAGCAAGCTGTTTGCAAGGTAAAGCTCTACATCGTGACCTGGCTGACTTTTGGGTAAGAAACCCACAGATTATGCTCCTCCAGTATGTAGATGACCTCCTCTTAGTGGCTGAGATGGATGCAAGCTGTTTGCAAGGTACGGAGGCTCTCCTATTGAGACTGGGGGAACTTGGATACTGAGCCTCAGCAAAGAAGGCCCAAATCTGCCTACAGCAGGTAAACTACTTGGGCTACCAGCTAGAGGGAGGACAAGGATGGTTAACGGAAAGTAGAAAGCAGGCGGTAGCCTCTATTCCCCCACCAACTTCAGCCAGAGGACTCAGAGAGTTCTTGGGAAGCGCAGGATTCTGTAGACTAGGGATACCGGGCTTTGCCGAGATAGCGGCTCCTCTGTACCCTTTAACAAAGAATGGGACTCCTTTCATCTGGGCTGATGAACACCAGAGAGCTTTTGACAAAATAAAAAGAGCGCTGCTAACAGCTCCAGTGCTAGGATTGCCAGACTTGACAAAACCTTTCATCTTATAGGTAGATGAGAATAAAGGGATGGCAAAAGGAGTTCTTACTCAGACCCTGGGACCCTAAAAAACGCCAGTGGCTTATCTCTCAAAGAAACTGGACAATGTGGCCGCTGGCTGGCCCCCATGCTTGAGGATTATGGTGACAATAACATCCCTGGTAAAAGACTCAGACAAACTCACCATGGGCCAGCCCTTGACTATTATAACACCACATGCGGTGGAGTCTATCATTAGACAGCCCCCTGACAGATGGCTGTCAAATGCCAGGGTAACTCATTACCAGGCACTACTATTGAATCCAGAAAAGATCAAGTTTGGTAGCCCTGCCACCTTAAACCCTGCCACGCTGCTACCAAACCCCGAGAAAGACACTGAGATTCCTCATGATTGTCAACAAATACTTGCAGAGATGCATGGGACTAGGGAAGACCTCACTGACCAGCCCCTAACAGATGCAGATGCCACCTGGTATATGGATGGGAGCAGCTTTCTGCGAGACAGCGAGCGTAAGGCAGGGGCAGTGGTGGTTGATGGGGAGAAGATAATCTGGGCCCAAGCACTACCAGCCGGAACATCAGCCCAGCAGGCTGAACTAGAAGCCCTGACTCAGGCCCTAAAGTTGGCAAAGGGAAAAAAGGTCAACATTTACACTGACAGCCGCTATGTGTTCGCCACGGCTCATGTACATGGAGAAATTTCAGCGAGCGTAAGGCAGGGGCAGTGGTGGTTGATGGGGAGAAGATAATCTGGGCCCAAGCACTACCAGCCGGAACATCAGCCCAGCAGGCTGAACTAGAAGCCCTGACTCAGGCCCTAAAGTTGGCAAAGGGAAAAAAGGTCAACATTTACACTGACAGCCGCTATGTGTTCGCCACGGCTCATGTACATGGAGAAATTTATCGGAGGCGGGGGCTCCTTACCTCGGCGGGCAAGGACATTAAAAACAAAGAGACAATAGTGGCCCTTCTGCAAGCCTTGTACTTGCCTAAAAAGGTCAGCATTATACATTGCCCTGGACATCAGAAAGACCAGGGGCCGATTGCTCGGGGCAATCGGATGGCAGATGAAACTGCCCGTCAGACAGCAGAAGGCACTTGCATTCTCTACACCCATTCGAACCTTGAGGCTGAAATTGAGGCACAAACAAAGGAGGGAGATGCTTTTTTACCTACACTGAACAGGATCTGGAACTCGTTCGAAAACTCAATGCTACCCTGGACCCAGAATCTAAAATGTGGGAATACCAGGGTAGGACAGTGCTTCCTCAAAAAGCAGCCATTGAACTAATCTCCCAACTCCACCAGTGGATGCACTTAGGACAAGAAATTAAAAACTCTATTAGAAAAAAAAGAACAATTTTATTACTTCCCGGACCTTAACCAGCTAGTCCAGAAGGTAGTGGGAGATTGTGTCTCATGTTCCCTGGTAAATGCTTCCAGATGAAAGGTCCCATCTGGCATGAGAGAAAGAGGGACATGACCAGGGACTAATTGGGAGGTAGATTTTACTGAAGTACCTCAGTGGAGGAACACCTGCACAGTGTGGGTGAGGACCTGGGTTCAAATCCCAGCAGTACCCTCCAAAAGTTACTTCCCCCACTAATAGTTTGACTTGGGAAACTGAGAATAAGGCTTTCAAACTTGCATTTCTAAGCACCGAAGAGGTTACAGGTCTAATCTGAGCATCAGACCCTGAAAACCTATGTCTAGACCATGGCTAAGCAGAATCTGCCTGATCATGGCTTGGTCAAGTGGAGGAGACTTAATCAGAAGAGCCTCCACTTTACAACTAGCTGATTCCTAGTTGTTAGCCCATTTTCCTTATCAGTATTGAGTACTATGATCGCTGGCTTCCCAGGGGAACTATGTCATTCAAGGAACTTTATAGTAATTTCCCGTCTCCCTATTCTAGTGGGTAACTCTGAGGTCATACTGGACTTCAGCGAAGCAAAGGGTGTTACTGTTGCCCATCTAAACACCACTTTATGGTCAAGCCTATGTCCTTTCAAACTGTCTAGGGAATACTGTCCCCTCAGGGAGGGGCTTCCTGTGTGGTGATGACAGTGCTCCAGGTGTTTGTGTTGCTAATGTCACTCTTGAAACTTTGAGTACATTGATCCCCAGGGGCTAAAAGCTGAACTAAAGGGCTAATAGCTTACCCAGGGTCAGTTGGTCGACAAAGGATGGAGGTGAGAACTTGAACTACAATCTATTTAATATACTGAGATTACCCACCATCCAGGGAGTCTCATTTCTGGTTCTTTTAGAATAAAGGACTTCTCAGGATTGCTTGCCTGATGCTGAGGAGGTAAAGGCTATGCTGAGTGAAGGGGTCTGTGCCCAGCAACTACCTTATGTGCTAAAGGCTGAGACCTCCAAAGAGGACCATCTTTGTGACAGGTCAGTTGTCCGTAGAACTGACTCACCCTGGCTGTTACAAATAGACATTTTCTTAATGCGTCCTAAACTTCAAAGCGGCATTGTTTTTATTTTAGCTTCTGGAAAACAGCATGATTTGTAGCCAGTCTTATAAACATTAACTGAAAATACATGGTACAGATGCTAAATTGAATTTCTTCAATATTTTCTTAATCTAGGCCAGCCTCAAAGTCAGTATGTAGCTAAGGATGACCATGAACTCATCCTCCAGCCCTCATTTTCAAAGTGCTGGGAATGAGGGCATGTACTACCACACCTAGTCTGTGCCATGCTAGGAACTGAAAACAGGAATTCCTGAATGCCAAGCAAGCACTCTGAGCTCTGTCCCTTGACCCTATTTCTCCAATTTATAACAAAATCTTAATGGTTTGTTTTTAAGTAGCTTCTTTTTACATTAGAACTATAATTGTAACAGAAAGCTAGAGAAATGCATTTCCTTCCAAAAATTTACTTAAGGCTGAGATAAGTAACGGAGAGGTAGTTTTTAAGTTATAACTACTTTTATGACCTAAATTTAAGTAAACGGGCAAAACTCAGCCAAAACAAATGTTCCCTAGAACTAAGCACAGTACTAACTTTGGTGCTCTTACTAACCAATGTTGAAGTGTCCACTGGCAACATCTGACACAGAGGACACTACATGACTCCAAAGTCCATTCAGTTCAAGCATGTGTTGGCCATGTATGTAGGAGAGATTACACTGCACTGGAAAATGAAAAAGTTAACCAGGAAACAGCAGAAACATCTCTGGTGATCAATACTAAGGAATAAAATTGAAGGGAGAATGCTTGGCAAAGAATTCCCCAAATCGCATCCAACTCTTCCTGAAAGGGAAACCATACAGCCACACATTTTAGCTTACTCTAGTCTGCCTTCAATTGCTGTGACAAAATGCTCTGATCAATGCCAACTTGGGGAGGAAAGGGTTTATTTGGCTTATATTTCCTGGGTCACAGTTCATCAAGGAGCCCAAAGCAGGAACCTGGAGCACAAACCATGGAGGCATGCAGCTTACTGGTTTACTCCCCCAGTCTGCGCTCAACCTGCTTTTATATGCAACACAGGACCACCTGCAGGGGGTGGCACCACCCACAGTGGGCTGGGTCCTCCAATGTCACTCAACAATCAAGAAGCCCCACAGACATGGCCACAGGTCAGTCCAATGGAGGCAATTTTCCAGTTGAGGCTCCCTCTACCCAGGTGTGTCAAGTTGACACTAAAACTATTCAGCACAATTGACGCCTTGTCAGCTTGATGCATTAACACATTGCTATTAAAACACAAGCTTTCTATTTCTTTTTCCCCAGTGTATGATGTAGATATCGCAACATAACAGTACAACTTTAAAAGTCCACAGTCCTTAAAAAAAATCCAAACATTTTAAGTTCAAAGACTCTTAAAAGTCTTTTAGCTGTGGATGCCTGTAAAATCCCAGACAAGTACTGTCTTATTTCAAAGGGAAGAGTCAGGCACACGTAAAGAAAACCGAAGCCCAGCAAAGTAGCTCAAGGCTGGACATCTGGGATTCACTCACTAGCTTCTGGGCTCCAAAGGGTTTCAGCAGCTCCACTTCTCTGGCTCTGCCATCCACAGCACACACAGCTCATCTTGCAGGCCCAGGCCCACTCCATTCCACACCTGATGGGTCATCCCACGGTCCTGGTATCTCCAAAAGCTGGGATTGTCACTGCAACTGAGGCTGCACCTTCACCAATGATTTTTCCTGGCCTCTCAGAGTGCCAAGCCTCAGCTGCTCTGTGACCCCTTCATGCTTTCAACACCAGAACCATGCAGGAGACTCTTACACATTACCAAGTCCTGCTTCCAGCTTGAGATGGAGGCTCGGGTCCCCTGTGTGTGTTGACCCTGAGGAAATACCTCCCAGAAGACTTCACCACAGTGATGCTGGTCTCTTCTAGCAGATAGTTTTTCCACCCCAGCGAACCAGCATCAATTGTCCCAGTAAAGCAAAGGTTTTACTTGAGGTTCTGGTCTCTTCTTACTCACAGCTGATTCTTCAGCCCCAGCTGACCAGAACCCGCAGATTCTCAATTCAGAATATAACATAAACAGCCCTGATGGTCTCTGCTTCCCTTTGAAGCTTCACAAGCCAGACCTCCATCGATACCTCTTTCAGGAGAACTGTTCTGAGCTCCACCACAACAGCTCACTAAGTTCTAAGAACTCAATGGCTCTTCCAGCACAAAATTCCAAACACTTCTACAATCCTCCTCAAACAACTGGACCAGGTCTGTCACATCAATAGCCCACTTTCTGGTACCAATTTCTGCACTAGTTAGCTTCTCTATTGCTGTGACCAAACACTCTGAGAGTTTCATCACTGAGGGAACAGCCAGTAAGCAGCGTTCCTTCATGGCCTGTGCTCCAGCTCCTGCCTCCAGGTTCCTGCCCTGAGTTCCTACCTTGGGCTCCCTCAGTGATGAACTGTGACCTGGGAGATGTAAGCCAAATATATCCTTTCCTCCCCAAGTTGGTATTGGTCAGAGTGTTACATCACAGCAGTGGAGAAGCAAACTAGAACACTTACCCCATAAGCAAGGCAAGTATGTGTAGGTGCTTGAAGCGGAACTTTCCTAAGCAAGGGTTCTGGGCTTGCAGCAGAGAGGAAGCCTGGTCCCGCTCTGCTAAGTACATCATTTACTTGGCTTTGTCCCCTTTGCAGGGAGGTGAAAAAACCTCATACCAAATGCACACCAGGGGCAAACCAGAGAGACCAATCCTCATGCTAAACCCTCTATGCAGACCCTTCCAAGTCTTTTCTACTGAGCTATGAATATCCTGTGAGCCTTGGCGACAGAGGAAGTCATTCCTACACATGGAACCAGGGAACCTCTTTGGGCTGGGGGGCATCACATAGAATGAGTGGTGTGTTGCTGAAGGAATTGCTGCTGCCGCTGTTCCAATCGTGGAATTCTTGATCCGGGAAAAAGGAATGCTTGTGCAGGGCAGTGTTTTCACACTTCACCACTGAGCTCAACAGACCTTGGCCAAAATTCGTATGAAGTTGGATCATTACTGTCAGTCTCCACTTTCCTTTGTAAACCGGGCTGGCCCCTGAACTCATGGCGATTTTTTTCACACCCCTGCCCCAGCCTCCCATGTACTGCAGTTATAGGTGTGAACCAACACAAGGGGACTCTGATGAGGTCTTGTAACCAAAATATGTAACGAGTTCAGCATGGAGAAGTCAGGCCACTGACTGCGTCTGTGAGAAGTGCTGCTTCCCCATCCTTGCTGATGTGGTAGGGAACGCAAACATTGCCCTGAGAGGAAAACCTGCTGAACCTAGAAGTGCTTGACAGGTGACAGGAGCTGGCCACATCACTTGCAGTTTCTTGTTTCAAGCAATATGGCTTGGGAATGGACGGAAGAGAGGGCTGCCTATAAAGAGATTTATGGGAGTAAAAGGAGACGGGGTCTGAATATGATCAAAATACATTGTATGCAATTCTTGAAGAATCAATAAAAATATTTAAAAATTTATCTTTTATATAAAAAGAATGTAAAAGGGTTTCTGATGATATTGGGTATAATGAGTTGTACCTGAGGAGTTTTGCCTTTTAAGATTTGAAGTAAAGGGTTGAGTTACAGAAGTTACCATGTCATGCCTACTGTGTCCTATGTGTTCAATCTTGAATGTGTCTCAAAGCCTGTGTGTTGAAGGTTCAGTCTGATGGTTCCTACTTCAAAGTGTGAGGAGGTCAGACACTAGTGGGAGGAAGTTAGGTCATTGGCAACATGTTAGGTCCCACCCCTTCCTCTTCCACGCCGCTTCCTGACTGCCGCAAAGTGAACAAGCCTCCACCTGTACATCTTCCATGGTGTACTATGACACCATGAGCCCAAAGCCACAGGGCCAACACACATGGAGTGAAAGCTATGAAACCACGAGCCACAATAGACCTTCCTCCCTTTACAGTGACATCTCAAGGATTTAGTCACAGTACTGGAAACCTCACAATATGTCAACTGCTCCTATTTATACACCTAACTAGTTAGTTTAGCCCTTCTTGATATAGAAACACAGGCCTCAAAGATCAAATTTATTTCAGCTATACCGAAAAAAAATCTACCGAAGTTTTCAGGGAAAACAGACCAGGGTGTGGTAGTAAGATGTTGGTCAAAGGGTATGGAATTTTAACTAGACAGAAATACATTTAAAAATCTATTGT
>NW_008327769.1:69622-71959 GCF_000622305.1 Nannospalax galili
ACACACACACACACACACACACACACACACACACACGAAGTAATAAACATGCTGGTTAGCTCCATATAGCCTTTGCATACACTAGATATATTTAAATTGTACCACACAGGATCAATGCCATCTTGACATGTCAGTTAAAAGCAAATATTTAAATATGCTATGAAGTACCAGGGAGACATTTTACTGGCCAGCCTGTCCTGGTGGGGAGGCACTTACTCTGGAATTTGTTGTGACAGGCAGCAAGCAGTGATAAGCTAGATCTGATTCTTTCTGGTTCTCTTTGCTCACTGGCTTCATATAGTTGGACTGCTGTAGAGATTGTGTAAATGTCAGACTGGCCTAAAAATTCTCTTGTCCAGGACAAAGGGCCTGACCCAGTGAAAAACCTCAGAGAATATTTGCTGAGTGACTCAACCAAAGCACGTGATCTAACCAGGCTTAAAGGAGTTGGCAGGGTTTCCAGAGAATGACTGGATTTGTCCCAGAACATATTTGCTCTCTAATCTACTAATTTAAGAGCATGGAGGTCTTTCAAGGCTGATACCTACCTGCCTCAGTGAGCAACCCCTTTGTTCCCTGGCTTCTGTGTGCCAGGATGAAACTGTGGGGCTCGTGAGAATGAAGACTCATTAGTAAGGAAGACTTGTGTAGTGATTGGAACTTTCCCTCCTGGAGGGGTGAGGAAGGCTCAGGAGACCTCTGAAACTCACAAGAAACTTGACTCTGGAAACTCACAAAACCGATAAGACCCTGGAGGCTGCAACTTGTGGTTATATAAGCAGGGAACAGTTATATAAGCTCAGCAGGAGCTCGTGAGAATGAAGACTCATTAGTAAGGAAGACTTGTGTAGTGATTGGAACTTTCCCTCCTGGAGGGGTGAGGAAGGCTCAGGAGACCTCTGAAACTCACAAGAAACTTGACTCTGGAAACTCACAAAACCGATAAGACCCTGGAGGCTGCAACTTGTGGTTATATAAGCAGGGAACAGTTATATAAGCTCAGCAGGAGGCAGCGGCTTCTCGGTGGAATCACTGAGTGTTGTACAGGGAGCTCCTGCGACGTAGCCCTTGAGAGCCATCATCCACGCTGGTGTGAGACTTTCAGATCATGCAGTTGCCTTGAGTCACCCATGATTCTCCGGGTAACCCCTGTCAACTCATCAACTCACTGGTTCACCACGCTAGATAGGAATAGAACCGCCACTCGAAGAAGCCTTGTGCTGATTAGAAGTCGCTGGCCATTGCCTTCTCTGTCCCTTGGCAACCTTTATTCTGTCTCCAGAGATTTGCCCACTCTACCCTCTGTTGTGTGACTGAAGTTTGAACACAGGGACTTATATGTCCTAGGAAAGCACCCCACCCCTCAGCTGGACCCCTCAGCCCTAGGCATTTCTTATAAATGAAATCATACTACCTTTAGTCATGTATGGCCAGCTTCTCTCACTGAACATACTATTTCCAGACTTCCTCTATCAGGTGGCAGACTGCGGTATTCTCTTTCTTTCTTAGCTGAGTAACCGTCCATTGTTCCATTTTGATTACCCATTTAGTCATCGATGGATATTTGGGTAGTTTCTGTCTATTGGGAACTGGCTGCGAACATTCTGGCCGAGTTTTCATGCGGACAAGTTTCCATTTGTCTTAAGTATACGCACATGAGTAGAAAGCCTGAGCTGTGCAACATTCCTGTGTTAAGCGACTTCACAGCTGTTTTCCAACATGATTCTACCATTTTACATACTGGCCTGTAATGTTTGAGACTTCCAAGTTTTCCACATGCTATTCAGCATAGCCTTATGTGGTGTGTACTGACCAAACTGACCCCATTTTGGATAAAGTGGCCATCTTAGAAGCTTAGCCATAGTGTATTTCTAGCTCAAGGACTGTTTTCAGAAGCCCTGATCCCTTTCCCTCTTTCCACTCAGAAGAATGCTACCGTGGTCACTTGTTCTCTGAACATATAGAAAACAAAATTATTATGATATGACAAACTGCTTATTCTGGCTTCTGTAACTTGTTTGTTTTGCTATTTTAGGGCACCTTGACATGTAGACTGTGATCACCCTCTACCCTACTATTTGGGGACCACCTTGTCAACATTCCTTTTTGCGTTTTTTTAGCTTTAAAAGGTCCCCTTTTCCTCTCCTTCCCCACTGCAGCACTCTAATCCGATGCGGTGGCTGCAGTCCAAGCTAGCTTGAATAAAATCTTTTATCTCGACCGGAATTGAGTCTGGTGGTCTTCCCTCAGTAGTCCTGGGGTCCATAACAGTTAGCTGCCATGTATGAGGGGTTAGAATATGGAGTAACTTCACCCCCTGTGCTATGCCTTGAAACT
>NW_008327769.1:72556-74366 GCF_000622305.1 Nannospalax galili
GAAAACCGACAACAGAAAAGAAGAAAGAGCTCCACTCCTCGCTCCCACAACCTCAAAGAATCAGTGAACAACAGCTTTACGTGTATCAGGCCAGGAACGAGCCTCATGTTCACAGGCCCTTCACACAAAGGCCACAGCCCTGCCCGTGTTTCCTGTACTAGGCTGTTCCCGTTGTTTTTCTTCATGTGTCTGCGGAATACGGCTCACGTCCAGAAGGCTTGTAGCCACCAGAGCAAGCACACATTGGCTGAAGATACTGAGTAAAACCTTTAGGAGCCCTGAACAAACTTTTTCCCTTCCATGGTCTCCCAGGACCTGGGAAAGCACTCTGTATCCTGGAGAGGCTATTTACACAGAGGACTTTGATTTGCTCATGGTGGAAAGGAACAGTATACTGTTGGGTTTTCTTCTTATTCAGTCCCCTCAAGTACATCCAGGGGGAGAAGAGGGCTGAGGGCATGGAAAAGAGCCTCCTGTGCACCTGCACTGGGCTCTGAGCTTGGCTCCAGGCTTGTGTAGCACCGTATGTCCCCGTCCTCTCTCGCTCTGTGTGTGCCTGCAGGCCTGCTGTTCCTGGCCGTTGCTGTTGCCCAGGTTACAGAGAGGTGATGGGAGGATCTCTGTAAGCAAGCCGAGGAAGCTGTCACAGTCACATTGGAACTCCCTGAGTCAACCTGTTCAATTACCATGCAAATGGACTTAGATGAATCTACTGGAGTCACTTGTGTGTGATGACCCTGAAGACCTGACCACCTCTGGGATGACCTAGTATCCCTGGTATGGGGCTCGCTCAACTCGATGTTCTGTGTTTCCTGTGACTAGGTCCCTCCCTTGTTTCCCCTAATGGCCTTTAGTAGTAAATTTCCCTTGATTGGAATTCTAGTCTTAAAAAAGTTTCTCTGGAATTTCAGGGGCTGGAGAGATGGCTCAGCGGTTAAGAGCACTGACTGCCTTGCAGAGGACCCGGGTACAATTCCCAGCACCCACATGACGGCTACAAACCATCCTTAACTCCAGTTCCAGGGGAATCCTGAAGCCCTCTTCTAACCTCCATGGCATTGCACGACACAGGTGCACTCACATACATGCAGGCAATACACTCACACACATAAAATAAAAAAAAAATAAATAAAAATTTCTCTGGAATTTCAAATTTCAGATTGATACTCATGGGCTATTTTTAAATGTAAAAGGTATTGCAATCCAAAGGCTCCTCCAAAAAGCCTGAGGTGATCCAGGGCAAGCGTGGGCCACTGGGAAAAAGGGGTGGAGCCAATGCCATTTGGGCCTGGGAATGCTGGGGGGCGGCATACATTTCAAAAATGAAAAAGGAAAAGCCTATAAGAATCTCCCAAATGTCATATAAACTATGCAAAATCCAAATTGGATGCTTTATGTCAGTCTGTCAGCCCTGGGGCCTCAGAGGGTGTTGGTGCAAGTCTCCCAAGAAGGGGGAGGGGAAATTTTACTGAACCGGGTATGAAGACAAATTCTTACCTAAAATAATCCTAAACAGTACCTCTGTTGGTCACCAAAATTAATTAAGGGGATAGAGAGATGGCTGAGTGGTTGAGAGCACTGGATGCTCTTGAAGAAGACCAGGTTTTTCTGAAATGGCGACTAACAACCATCCACAACTCCAGTTCCAGGGAATCTGATGCCCTCTTCAGGCCTTTGTGGGCATCGCACACAAACGGTGCACATACATGTGTGCAGGCAAAACACTTATACACATAAAACAAAAATAAATAAAAAAAGCAATTTTAATTAAAATAGGTTATGGGGCTGGAGAGATGGCTCAGTGGTTAAG
>NW_008327770.1:0-745 GCF_000622305.1 Nannospalax galili
CTTAGTGGTTAAGAGCACTGCCTGCTCTTGCAGAGGACCTTGGTTCAGTTCCCATCACCCACATGGCGGCTGACAACTGCCTGTAACTCCAGTTCCACAGGATCCAACACCCTCTTCTGACCTCCTCAGGCACTGCATGACATGGGTGCACTTACATGCATGCAGGAAATGCACTCATACACATAAAATAAATCAAATGTTAAAACATTTCAAAAGAAAAAGAAAACTGGATCAGGCAAGGAGGCAGATGTTCATAATCCTAGTACTCAGGAAACTGAGGCAGGAGGATTGAGAGTTCAAGGCTAGTCTTGGCTACATGATGAGTTAGAAGACAGCCTAAGCTTCATAGAGAACCAAGGGTGGGGTTATAGGTTAACAAACAGAGAGAGAGAGAGAGAGAGAGAGAGAGAGAGAGAGAGAGAGAAGGAGAGAGAGAGATGGCTCAGTGGTTAAGAATGGGTACTGCTTTTGCAGAGGACACACATTTGATTATCAGAACCCATATCAGAGAGCTCCCAACTGCCTGTAACTCCAGCTACAGGAGATCTGACTCCCTCTTCTGGCCTCTGTGGGCACCTGAATGCACATGCACATATTTACATACAGACATACACACATACACAAAAATAAAAATAAAATAAATCTTAAATTTGTGTGTGTGTTTGGTGTTATTTGTTTTGCATTGACAGACAGCTATAAAACTGAAGGCAATAAAATTCTGAAATTTGATTGAGCCAGGCATGGT
>NW_008327771.1:0-901 GCF_000622305.1 Nannospalax galili
TTGTGATGGCATATAGGTGAGTTGTGATGGCACAATGGAACATTGAGAAGTTATAGTATAAAATTGTGATGGCACATTTGGGCAACATAATGGCACATGTGGGGTTCGTATTGGCACATTGGAACACTGTGATTTCACATTGGAGAAATATAAGGGCCATGGGGCGATATTATTAGCACATCGGAGCATTGTGGTGTCTCAATGGAATTTGTGGTGTCATATTGTAACATTGTAATGACAATGTGTAGTAATATACTGCACATGTGGCAATAGTGGTGGACATTGGAGCATTGTGATGTCCCAATGGAGTATTGTGATGTCAAAATGGAACATTGAGAACTAATATTGTAACAGTGTGATGGGACATTGGAGCACTGTAATGGGACATGAGATGACAATGTTGGCACATTGGAGTATTGTGATGTCATATTGCAGCATTGTAATTTCACATTGGAGGATTGTGAAATCATATTGTAACATAGTGATGACACCAAGGAGCATTGTGATGTAAAAATGGAACATTGTGAATTGATACTGTAACATTTTGATGGAACATTGGAGGAAAATAATGGCATTGGGGCCATAGTGTTGGCATATTGGATGATTGTGATGTCACATTGGAACACTGTGATGTCAAAATGTAACATTAACAAGCCATATTGTAGCATTGTGATGGCACCATGGATCACTGTGAGGCCACACTGGGGGTCTGTGAGGGTACATTGAGCACCATGTTTGCATACTGAGCATAATGACGACACAATGGAACATTGTAATGACACAAATGTGCATAGTGATGGCACAATGAGCATTGCGATGTCACAATGGAACACTGTGAAGTCATATTGTAACACTGTGATGGCAAACTGGAGCATTGTGATATCACATTGGAGAATTTGTT
>NW_008327771.1:2489-6437 GCF_000622305.1 Nannospalax galili
CTCTCTAAATATTTTTCTTAAATTTTATTTATTATACAAATTCAAGTAATCCAGCACAGAACTCTGGAAACAGCCAGCAGGCCCAATCTTAGTTGAAGAATTATTGGCAGCTGATTACTACTGGGTGAGGAAGAACTAATTTTCTTAAAAGGAGGGACTCTAGATAGGCTGACTAGGCCTCAGTGGATACATTTGCACTGAGGGATGTCTGGGGACACTAACTTGAAATGATAGGCCTTAACACAAATGACCAAATGTATGAATTCCATGGGGGGGGGACTATGGGAGGTGCCAATGGGAAGGGGTATAAAGATGATTGAGATGTTCTGCATGAAATGCACAAAAAAATTCAATAAAAAATAAAACAAATAAAAATGAGAAAGCAGGGCTGAAGAGATGGCTCAGCAGTTAAGAGCAGTGACTGCTCTTGCAGAGGACTTGGGTTCGATTCCCAGCACCCACATGGTGGCTAACAACCATCTGTAATTTCAGTTCCAGGGGAATCATACAACTCCTTCTGACCTCAGGTATACTTAACACATATAAAATAAAAATATTGTAAAAAATAGTAAAGCAAGCCAAGACCAGCATCCCATCTCTCTGTGCTTCCTGAATGCAAATGCAGGGCTCACCTGGGCAGCACATATACTCTAATTGGATGTAGACCCAGTGTGACCAGCTACCTCATACTCCTGCCACCATGCCTTCCCTGCTTGTGATACACTGTGCCCTCAAACTATCAAACTATGAGCCATAATAAAACCTTCTTACCTTCTAAAAAAAAGAAACCCTCCACCTCAATAATTAAAATATATGTTCAGAGACACCTGTAAGCAAGTGCTTACGAGAACATTATTTCTAGAAGCCAAAGAGAAGAAATAATCCAAATGCCCATTAGCTGATGAATGGATAAACAATAGAATATTATTTAGCAATGAAATATTAATAACATGTAATAACATAAATACATCTTCATGCCAAATGAGACAGTCATAAAAGTCCATCCACTGTAGGAGGCCAATTAGATGAATGCCCAGAACAGGCAAATTCAGAGCTGGAAAGCAGATGAGAGGTTGTTTGAGGTTGGGGAGAGGGTCAAGCAGAATGGGGAGTGACTGCTGACAAGTATGAAGTTTGTTTGGAGCTGATAAAAATATTCCCAAGTGAAGAGTGGTAACAGTTGCACAACTCCATGACTATACTGTAAATCCCTGAATTGTATGTTCTAAAGGGTAAATATTACAGTATTGCTAACTTTATTTCAATAGAGCCATCATAAAAACATTCTATTGAATGGGATGGACACAGATCATTTCCGATTTATACAATGTAACATTGCTATGAAGACTTTCATGCCTAAGCATCTTTCCTGTATCATTAAGAATTACTGTTAAGAATTTGTTTAGGGCCGGGCCATGGTGGTATGTGCCTTTAATCCCAGTACTTGGGAGGCAGAGGCAAGGCGGATCTTTGTGAGTCTACATAGTGAGCTCCAGGACACCTGGGACTACAAGGAGACCCTGTCTCAAAAAGACAAAAAAGAAAAGAATCCGTTTAACAACACAGTGGCTGTGTGTGTCTTGGGCAAGTCACTTAACTATTTGAAGCCTCAGTTTCCCAATCTAAAACATGAAGTTTAACATTAGCAGAGTTGAGGGCAAAGGTCAGGGTAGAACACTTGCCTAGCAAGTACAATGCCCCTTTTCCCAAAAAAAAAAAAAAAAAAAAAAGAATAATTCTATTTTACCAACTGTTCTCTTCCTCTTAGTATATGGCAAAGTTATTGCTTTATAGACAAGATAAAAACACACTGAATCAAAAGTAAGTGATAAAATTGGATTTTGAACCGTACATAATGTGATTGTTTGAATGAAAATGTCCCCCATAGGCTCCAAGTGTGTGGACATTTTGTCCTCAGATGATGGCGCTGTTTTGGGAGTTTTCAGAAGGTGTGGCTATCTTGGAGGATGCATGTAACTGGGGGTGGGCTTACAGAGTTCTTAAACCTGGCCAGATCTCCAGTCAGTCCCTTGCTTCCTATGCCTGGATGATGAATTGAGAGCTTCACTTCTACTGCTCCTACTCCAGCCACCTCCAGCCACCATGTCTCCCTGCCATGATGGACTGTAATTCCTCAGGAACCATAAGCTGAAACAAACTCTTCCTTCTATAAATTGCTTTGGTCAGTGTTTCTATCACAGCAAGATAAAAGTAACTAATACAACATACATAGTGTCTTCAGCAATAAAGTCTTACCATTAAGTTCTTACAAGTACCCAAGAGCAACAGCAATAGCCACTATTGTGTGAGGGTCTATGAGATCACCCCTGGTCAAAATTTCCCCCAAAGGAAGCCTATTCCTAGTATTGGGATTTTTGTTAATCTATGGTGTCTGTGGGGATCTGGGCCCTGTTATGGGGTGATGCCATTTAAAATATTTTTATATTGCATATGTAAATACTTTAAGAAGCTTCTATAGTGATAAATTTCCATTTGACTTTTTAAAAAGGCCATTAGTGTTAGTTATTCCACCACTAATCCCTTTTCGACCTGCCCTACCATTCCCCACCCTATTTAACTCCTCATATTCTATTGCTCCATGTTCCCCATTTATAAAACTGTATTCTCTGTCCCCTTCCAAGAAGCCCCCCCACATGGACCCTTACTAGTTTCCTGACCTCTATGGATTTTCCAATTGAAACACACCTATCTAAAGATTCAAAGCTAGCATCCAATTATGAGCGAGAACATAAAATATTCATTTTTCTGGATCTGGGTTTCCTGACTCAGGATGATTGTTCCCAGTTCTATCCATTTCCTGTGAAATTCATAATTTCAACTTGGTTAATTCTTGAATAATATTCCATGGTGTAAATGTACCACTTTTCACTATTCATTTATCATTTGATCAATACCTAGGTTGCTTCTAGTTCCTGACTATTGTGAATAGAGCAGCAATGAGCAAAGATGAGCAGATATATCTGTAGTAGAATATGGAGTCTTTGGGTATGTGCACAAAAGTGGTTTGGCTGAATCATGTGGTAGATCTATTTCTACCTTTTTGAGGAATCTCTGCACAGATTTCCATAGTAGCTGCAACATTGTGCACTCCCACCAGCAGTGAAGAACTGTTCCCCTTTCCAAAAATCTTGCAAGCATTTTTTGTTTGTTTTTCGGAACTTAGCCATTCTGAGTTGGTAAAGATAAAATTTTAATGTAGTATTAATTTGCGTTTTCCTAATAGCTAATGACATTTATCATTTTCTTTTGTATTTTTGATGAAATTTTGCAATTTTCATACAATATATTTTGATGGCATTCAGAGACACTCCCCTCTCCATACCTTACCCAACTGTACTCTACCAAATTTAATGAACTCATGAATGAATATATATATATATATACATATACATGTAGAGCAAGATATGGGTCTCCCAGTGTCCTTGAGGGTGGGTCCATGCACTGGGCCTACCAAGAGTCCCAAAACAGTGTGGATCCATGCACTGGGCCTAGAAAGAGTCCCAAACCTATAAGACACTGTCTTTCCACCTCTCTTCAGCCATCAATTACTTAGGTTGGGCCTGGAGAGATGACTCAGCAGTTAAGAGTGCTGGCTTCTCTTGCAGAGGACCTGGGTACAGTTCCCCACAACCACATAGGTGCTAACAACCATCTGTAACTCCAGTTCCACGGGATCTGATATTCTCTTATGATCTCTGGGGGAATTGCACGACACAAGTGCACTTACACACATGCAGGCAGTAACTCATACGCATACAATAAAAATAATAAATAATTTATTTTTAAGTTTCCTAGGTTGGAATGCGATTTTTGGCCTGCTTCCCCATGTCTATGCTGGACTTTTTTGTTCAGTGTGAGCTCACATAAGACTTGTGCATGCAGTCAACATTGCTCTGAGCTCATATGAGTAAATGACCAGCTGTCCTT
>NW_008327771.1:6476-8159 GCF_000622305.1 Nannospalax galili
CACATGATCCCTGAGTCTTGGGAGGCAGAACTTTGAAAGAGGTGCCCTATTCAGGAATAAGCACTCTGCAGCCTCTTGTTCTCTGCACATTGGCTAATTTTTGGTCTCTCTGTTAATCACCATCTGCTGCATATGGAAACATCTGTAGTGAGAGATAAGGGATCCATTCATCTTAAGTGCAAAGTTTGCATTAAAGATGTGTCACTTAAGATTAAGTGTCTCACACTTATTCTCCATATTGACCGGTTCTGGAATTCCATAGTAGTTGCCACCTGTTGCAAAAAGAAGCTTCTTTGATGATGGGCAAGAAGTATATTTGTCTGTAAATATAAGGATGCATATTTAGCATAAAGTAAGAAATTATGTTGTCCTATAGATGTGGCAAAAGCAGTTTTTTCCTCTAGTATCTATGATATCTCCAGCCATATATTTGGCCATGTTTATACTACTTCACATGATTTCCCTCCCATTGAGTGGACCTTAATTCCAATTAAACAGCTGTTGATCCCCCACAAGATGAAAGTGTCACTACCATACTAAGAGCAATAAACATATTCCTTATGCTTTGAGTTTCAACCTTTGAGAACTCTCTACCTAGCTCCTTGCCCCAAGTTTTAATTGGGTGGTTTATTATTATGAATTTTTTAGTTGTTTGTTTATTCTAGATATAAACCCTCTGTCAGAAGTTTAGCTCATAAAGTTTCTTCTCATTCAGTAGGTTGCCTCTTCATTCACATAATGATTTAGTCTTATGTGTAGGAACTTTTTAGTTCCATGAGGTCTTATTTGTCGATTGCTGAACTTAATGCCAGCACTTTTTCAGAAATTCTGTTCCTGTGACTTTAAGTTCCACTGCAAACACAACACTCCCCTCTATCAGTTTCAGGGTATCTGGTCTTATGAGGAAGTCCTTGATTTACTTGGAATTGAAACTTGATCATGGTGACATATAGTCATCTAATTTTATTCTCCTATGTATAGCTATCCAGTTTGACCAGCACCATATTGCTGTAAATGCTGTCTTTTGTTCAAGGTGTGTTTGGGGACCCTTAGTAAAAAATCAAGTAACTGTAACTGCATGGACTTAAATCTGACTCCTCAACTCTATTCCTTTGATTTTTATGTTAGTGGCATGCCATTCTTATTACTAGAACTCTGTAGTATATACACTTGAAATCGGGGATTGTGATACCTGCAGCTCTTCTTCTATTGTTCAGGATTGTTTGGGCTATCATAGATTTCTTATGCTTCCATATTCCATATGGGATTCTTTTTTCAACTTCTCTGAAGAACTACATTTGAATTTTAATAAGCTTTGCATTGAATCTTTAGATTGCTTTTGGTAGGATAGCCATTTTCACAATATTAATCCTACTGATCCATGAGCATGGTATATCTTTCTTTCCATCTTCGGGTATCTTCCTCAATTTCTTTCTTGAAGGTCATAAAATTTTTCTTATACAGGTCTTTCACTTCTTTGGCTAGATTTGTTTCAAGCTAGTTTATGCTTTTTGAGGCTATCATGAATTTGATTTTTCTCCTTATTTATTGTCAGTAAGTTTCTTGGTTGTGTATAGGAAGGCTACTGATTTTCAAATGTTCATTTTGTATCCTCTTACATTGCTGAATGTGTTTATCCGCTTTAGGAGTTTTCTGGTTAAGTCTGTATAGTCTTTTATGTAC
>NW_008327771.1:8815-15433 GCF_000622305.1 Nannospalax galili
ACTTCTTTGAGTAGATTTGCTCCAACCTAGTTTCTGTTTTTTGAGGCTATCATGAATTTGATTTTTCCCCTGATTTATTCTCAGTAAGTTTCTTGGTTGTGTATAGGATGGGTACTCATTTTCAAATGTTAATTTTGTATCCTCTTACATTTCTGAATGTGTTTATCAGCTTTAGGAGTTTTCTGGTTGAGTCTTTATAGTCTTTTATGTACATAATCATATGATATGTAAACAGGGGTAATTTGACTTCTTCCTTTGCAATTTGTATCCCTTTATCTCCCTCATTTGTTTTACTGATCTAGCTAAAACATCAAGCAATATATTGAACAGAAATTAAGAGAATATACAACATTTTTGGTTCCTGATTTTGGTAGAAATGCTTTCAGATTTTCTTCAGTTAGTATGATGTTAGCTGTGTGCTTGTTGTACATTGTCTGTATTATGTTGAATTATGTCCTCTGTATCCTTGGATTCTCCATGACTTTTATCATGATTGGATGTTGGATATTATAAAAGGCCTTTTCTGCAATTAATGAGATGATCATTTTGTTTTAGTCCTTGAGTCTGATTATGTGGTAGATTACATTTATTGATTTATACATGTTGAATCATCCATGCATCTTTGGGATGAAACCTACTTGATTGTGGTAAATAATCTTTTGATGTGATCTTGCATTCAGTTTCCAAGGATTTTCTTGATAATTTTTGCATCGATATTCATCAGAGTAATTTTCCTTTTTTGTTTGGTGTTTGGTTTTGGTATCAGGTTAATAGTGGTTTCATAAAAATGATTTGGAAGTGTTCCTCTTCTATCTTGCAGAATTTGATGGGTATTGAAATTTGTTCTTTTGAAAATCTGGCAGAATTATTCACTGTATCTATGATGTCCTGGGTTTTTCTTTTTTACTTGGGAGATTTGAATATATTGCTTACATCTTACTTGCTCTTGTGGGTTTATTTAAATCATCTCATCTTGGATTCATTTTGGTAGGTCATACAAATTTAGAAATTCATTCATTTCTATTAGATTTTCGAATTTGTGTAATACAGGCCACCAATGTAAGTTCTGGTTCTCTGAAAATCTTCAGTATCTCTTGTAGTGTTTCCCTTTTGCAGCTATGATTTTACTGAGTCTTCTTTGAATTAAATTGACAACAGGTTTGTCAATCTGGTTAATCTATTCAAAGAACTCACTCTTCATCCCATTGATTCTTTGTATTTTTTTTCATTTCTATTTGATTGATTTTAGCCACAATTTTATTATCTCTTCTCATCTAGGTTTTTTGGGGGGGTTGTTCTTGTTTTTCGAAGGCTTTCAAGTGCATGATTAAGTTGTTAGTACGCAACTTCTCAAGCTATTTGATGTAGACACCTAATGCTATAAACTTCTGTCTTAGGACTGCCTTCCCTGTGTCCCATAGAATTTGATATACTGTACTTTCATTTGTATTCAATTCTGGGAATTTTTAAATTTACTTCTTGATTTCTCCCTTGATCCAATTTTCATTCAGTAGTGTTTTTTAGATTCAATAGTTTGCATACTTTCTCCCATTTCTCTTTTTGTTCTGTCCAAATTTATTCCTATGTGGTCAGATATGATAAAGGATGTTATTTCAAATTTTTAAAATTTGTTGAAACTTGCTTTGTGTCCTGATATGCTGTTGATTTTGGTGAAAATTCCATGAAATGCTGAGAAGAAAGGGTATTCTTTGGTGTTTACGTAGAATGTTCTGTAAATGTCTGTTAGGTCCATTTTGATTTATGACATCATTTAACTTGCAAGTTTTTCTATATAGTTTTTGTCTGATTAACCTGTCTGTTGATGAGAATGGGATCTGGATGTCATCCCCTATCACTGCCTTTGAGTCATAATGTGATTTTAAATCTCATAGTGTTTCTTTTATGAAATTGGGTGTCCTGTGTTTGGTGTCCTGTGCTTGGTGCATATGTTTAGGATTACATAGCAGATTTTAGGATTACTCAGCATATTTTTCTTTAATGACTATGAAATGTCTCTTTCTATCCCTTCTGACTAGTTTTGGTTTGAAGTCTATTTTAACATATATCAGAATGCCACATCTGCTTTTTTCTTAGCTCCATTTGCTTGGAATGCCTTCTTCCACCCTTTTATCCTTAAGGTGGTGTCAATTTTTAATGGTCACTTGTATTTTTGGAAGCAGCATAAGGATATGATCCATTTCTAATCCAGTCAATTAATCTGTATCTTGTTATTGGTAAACATATGATCCATTTCTAATCCAGTCAATTAATCTGTATCTTGTTATTGGGAATTAAGACAGTTAACACTAAGAGTTATTTATCACCAATATTTATTAAATCCTGTTATTTTGTTGTGGTGGTTTTGATTTCTTTGTCCTCTTTAGATTAACTGCTCTGGAATTGTTTATTATTCCTTGTGCTTTCTCGGATGTGTGCAATCGTCTCATTATAGAAGACTCACTCCTCCCAGTATCTATTGTAAAGCTGACTTTGTGGAAATAAATTCCTGAAGTTTGTTTTTATCATGGAAAGGTTTCCTTTCTCCTTCTATTTCAACTGATCATTTTGCTGTGTGTAATAGCCTGGGTTGATATCTGTGACTTTTAAGATTTTGTAGAACATCAGTCCATGCCCTCCCAGAGATCTCAAAATCTACAATGAAGTCTCTTAGGCCTCCCATTATATGTGATTTGGACTTTCTCTCTAGAAGCTTTCACTATCCTTTGTTGTGTATATTTAAAGTTTTGAATATTTTGTGACATGGGGAATTTATTTTCTGGTCCTATTTGGTGATTTGTATACCTCTTGCACATTAATAGGCATCTTCTTCCTTATATTTGATGAATTTTGTTCAATGGTTTTGCTGAAAATAATTTTGATGCCTTGGACCCGAGTTTCTGCTCATTCTCGTATATCTGTGATTTGTAGATTTTATCTTTTCATAGTGTCCCAGAGTTCCTGCACATTGTGTTCCTGGGCACGTTTGTTTTTAATTTAACATTTTTCTTGATGGAATCATCTAATTTCCCTATCTTATCTTCAAGGGATGACATTTTCACTTCTATTTCATGCATTTTGTTGCTTAGACTTTCCACTGTGTCTGATTTTGCAGATTGAATTTCTCCTTTCAACTTTTATTGCTGTTTGCCTTTTTTTCAGAAATTCTATTTCTTTATTACATTATATTTTAATATCTTGAGTTATTTTCTGTATTTCATTGTTCTGTGTTTTCACCAACTTCATTCTGGAATTTATGCCTTTCCTCTTTGAGTTCTTTGAGTATATCTATAATTGCTATTTTGAAAGCAGTGTCTTCTGTATCACTTAAGTTGGTCATCTCAGGAGATATTGTGATAGATGTACTGATTGCTGCAGGAAGCATACTTTTTTGGTTTTTCATGTTCTTTTTTGTTATGTGACCTAAGCATCTGGAGTTAGGTTGTTGATGGTATTTCTTGGTATAGATATTTGGTCTAACATTTATCGAGTGACTGTATGTTTGATTTCTGTTACCATACCTTATAAAGTTGTGAATCAACTGAATAGTGCTGGGTTTTGGATCTTGGAGTAACTGTGTTGATGTGCAAATGGGGTGTCAGGAATGTTTCCCACACTACTTGTGACATGTGCACTTCTTAGTCCAGGAGCAAATCATCTGTAGAGTTGGGAAGTTCTCACTGCCAATTTTAGAAGTGTGTGGAGGACTCATAGGGTTCTACAAATGCTCCTTTGGTGTCAGGGCTGGGGTTGATCTCCCTTGGTGCACGTGGTCCTGTGAGAGGTCATTCTCTGCACTCCAGTCATGGGTCTGGAGCTGCATATCCACCTGGTAGTTCAGGTTCTTGTGGAGCCATTCACAAAGTCCTCCAAATGACACATAGGGAAGAATCACTTTTTAGGCTCTGTCAGGATTCTGTGGTTGAGTACCTACCTGTGGTTCACGGTTGGGTTCAGTTTGAGTTTGGCAAGCGTTCCTTCAGTCAGTAGCTGAGGGAAGAATTGCAATCTGTGCCCGCTCTGAGGCTCTGGGGCTGCCTATCTTCCTGTAGGTAAGAGTTCTGAAGGAGTTACTCAAGTCATTCTGGCAGCTGAGTGGAGGAACAGGTCATTGTCTGGATTGTGAGTGGGGCTCTGGGGCTGCATACCTACCTGTGGGTCAGGGTTCATGTTTCAGCTAGAATTACTCTGGGTTGGCAGCATGGAGTGACGGTCCCAGGCTTGCCTTTTCAAAGTGATTCTCATTTGTTTTGAGTGTTCCCAAGATTTCCACCTCTGCTACTACCTGGATTCCAAAGTCAGCATTTCACTGGCATAAAAATCAATGAAAATATATTGAAAATGAAATTTATATTTTACACTCCTCATATAGTCAAACATAAAAATTTTATGTCATAATTTTTGTAACAAGATATTATCAAAGATAATTCAATAAGTATATTAAAAGATAACACAGAAAGACAACTGGGTAGATTAACATTTTTAAACCTAGTTAATGTTAACCAGTATGTTGGTTGACTGTCTCCCATATGTTTATTCCCATGCAAGCGTATTTTATCAGAATTCAGCACTTTTTTATTACACCTCCAAGAATAAAAAGAAAATGACATTTTGCAGTCAAAAAATTATAGCTACAAGATAAAAGGGGGAGTTCCTAAAGGGCTGTAGCTCCATTTCTTTTCTCAGTTGTTTCTTGAATACTAAGTGTATATTCACTCATCTGATGATGAAAAAATAAAACCAAATTTCATCTTTAAAAATAAATAAGGTACATCTAATTTTGCACTAAATGCTAAAATACCAAATATTATTCAATGTCTTTGGCACCTAGCAAAATCATTTTTTTATTTTTAATGAACATTGATTTTACTTGGTCTAATATGGTCTGAAAAAGGTTATAAAAATAGCAAAGAAGCTAGGAAGAAAGAAATAGCAACTGGTACTACTGCTTATGCAGAAAGTCATAATTTGGAAAACAATTACAAAAACTAGTAAGGGAATCCAGTAAGTCCTAAGAATATGGCATAAATATAAAAATTCAATTATACTTTATATACTTTAAATAAACAATTTTGAGATGAAATTTTAAAACTCAATTCCATTTATATCATCATCAACAAGATACAGTGCACTGAGAAAGACATAATATGACATTTGTGTTATCTCTGCAGAAATTACACATCCTAAATCTACATTATGAAGAAGCACCATGCAAATTCATATTTATAGGCAATCTAGAAAACAATTAGCCATATTACTTGATAATGTCAAGACTAATAAATCAAAATGCTGAGGAGCTATTACAGGTTAGAGAAGATCAAATTCCTATGAGAACAAAATGTGATGCGTGGTCATGAACTGAATCCTGGGCCAAGAAACATTAGCTATGCAGGACATTACTTGGATAATTGACTAAACTTGGAAGTAGACTGTGAATTAGATGATAGAATTGTATCAGTGTTAGATTTCCTGATTTTGATTATTATGCCATATTAATTCAAGCTAATAACCTTTTAACAACACACTAAATAAATTCAAAGACACAATTTTCTCCCTCTAATTTACAGTCAATTCTCTAACTTAAGTGTGTTGTGTAAGCAAGAGAGAGAGAGAGAGTAGGAGGGAGAGAATAGGTTGTATGGGGAAGAGAAGGAGGGAGAAAAAAGGAAGGAGGGGGGAAAGAGAAGGAGGAAAAGAACAAGATCAAATCATCCAAAATATGAAAAGTAGATGAATCTGAATAAAGCTAGGTGGTACAATAAGATTTTCATTTTTATTTTACATTTTATTAAACTAACATCTAAATGAAATATCTAACAAACTATACACCCTTAATATACCAGATAAAAGTGTTCTTACTACAATTTTCCTTCCTGGGATGCTAAAGGACTAATATGAACACAACTGATCATTTGACAGTAGTATTTTCACTCTAAATTAATATACTGATTTTCTAGCTCATATTCCTTCTTTTCTAAAGTTAAATTTAAAAAAATAGCTGTTTAAGGGGATTGTGGATCACATTCTTTCTTCTGCTATTTCGAGCATATACCCCATTCCATATTCTATAGCACTTGGTCTCTGAAATCTAATTCAGCAAAAGGAATTTCCCATGTTTCTTGGTAAGACATATACTACCAGTCTTATCTATCTGCACTAAGAAGATCCATCTTCTTTCTCCACTTGTTTGGCAAGGGGTAAAGTGAGAGCTCCAGGACTAGGCCAGATTTGGGCTGGTCTTGAGGACCCATTTACCCTACCCAATCAAGTCACTATCCTCCTGCTCTGGAACTAGGCTAGGACAAGCTGTTTTAGAGCACCAGACAAGCCTGACAATTGTACCTCTCACTATTCATCCAAGAAGCTTTTAATTTTTACAATACCTGGAGACTATTACAAAGTTCCACAACTGGTCAAACATAGGGAATACATGTCTGTGAGGTGTCCAGCCTTAAGTGACACATATGCAATGCAACTTCTACCCCTAAATCTCAGAGAACATCACAGAACGGGTGCAGAAAAAATATCAATGCAGCTCTCAACTCTCACCAGAGAAGTTTCCTCATTCAGCAGACAGTGATTAACCCAGAGACCCACAATTGATCAAAGTGCAAAGAATAA
>NW_008327771.1:15841-17196 GCF_000622305.1 Nannospalax galili
ATCAAGTGGGAGTATTAAGAGTGGTGCAGATAGGGGAAGTGTCTAGATGTGATCAAAATAAATTTATGAACACTGCAAAAATCCGATAAAAAATAACTATTGAATTTAAAAGGTGGCAAAATGATATCTTGTCATTTGGGTATCTTATTCCTTCAAATGATTGTAATATCAGGTTCTCCTAATTGACAACTCTACAGTATCAATTGTCCAAATATTTTTGCCATGTGGTGTATGCTGTAATATACTTCAGCAACTTGGTTTATTATAAAGTGATTTTGATCATGTCTCTTAGAACATCCAAAAATTCCCTTCTTGAGATCCCATTACTCTCACAAATAGCATTACACTAGGAAACTAGGAATTCCCCCCTTTAGCACTTGTTAAGTCTGAAGCTAGTCTTTGTGTTTGGGAAAGTAAGGGGCCATTTTCCAAATATATACAACTAATTTGAGACACAGATGTATGACCCTCTGTGTATGTGTATTTGTACAGAAGTGTGAATGTGTAATGATTTTTCCTAATCTAGAATTTAAATATGATGTTCTGTGCGTGAAATTTGTGAAAATATTGTTCTGTTATCTTTAGTCCTCCACACACTTCATTCTTTTTATATTTCTTGCCTGAGTCTGTGAAGATTCCTTGATTTCTACATACTGTATCCAAAATCCTCCCTCTACGTTATCATTTACTTTTCTCTGTCTTCTTGTCTTTTCTTATTTCACCTCAAATCTCCTATCAGTATCTGAAATATCATACATATTTGTCTTTGCTCTATTTAGTGGAATAGAAGTTGTTATGGTTGTGATTATTATAATGGCTTGCTTTCACTCTTGTATATCATGACCTAGAGCATCAGTGCTTACTGATGATTGTGTTTATATATGAAGAAAGAAGAAAGCAAGGAAAGATGGAGGGAAGTAAGAAAGGAAAGAAGGAAGGAAGGAAGGAAGGAAGGGAGCTATAGCTATGTGTTGTGTTTTCAATGTATATTATAGATGGAAAACATGTCTTGTGGCTGAAAAACTGGCCTAAGGTTAAGTGCACTTGCTGGCAAAGCAAGGTAACCTGAGTTCAAATCCCCAGCATCTTCAAATGCCAGGCATGGCCATATACATCTGTAACCCCAGCAGTGGTGTATGGAGGCAGGAGAATCTCCGCAACTCTCTGACTAACAAATTAACAGAAATGGTGAACTTCAATTTCAGTGAGAGGTCCTGTCTTGGAAAATAAGGTAGAGAAAAATGGAGGAAGACTCCCAATATCTTCCTATGGCATCTGCATGTGCATACACACCCACCTAAGTATGTGTGCATACATCACACACACACACAAACACACACACAAGCAGCTCATTT
>NW_008327771.1:17281-18551 GCF_000622305.1 Nannospalax galili
CCCACCTGTATCTGAGGGTCAAGGAGCAGTCAGATACTTCAAAGGCTTCTTTCATCTTTTTGTTGACCACTATTGCCTCCAAGTCAGCTATTGTGAGGCTCTCCATATAAACACATTCCTCCTGGTTAGGCAGATTAGGTACTGGTGTGCATAACACAAACTCAGTAAACAAGCCTGCCACAGCTCAATGTACATAATAGACTAACAGCTCCCAACATCTCCCCCTTCTTTTTTATTTTTATAACCCCAGATTATGCTACATCTAGGACAGAAGGACTGTGCCTGTCTTAGGTTGTCTTCTGCCAGAGCAAAGCCTTACCAGTCATCGGCACATAGCTTCCATCAGGTACGCCCTGTCTTAGGTTGACTTTCTCCCAGAAGAGCTTACCCATCTTTGACTACCAGCCTCTGTTAGGGGAGGGAGCTCAATCTCATGTGATGCACAGCTGCCTTGACTTGCCACAGGCATAAATAACTTTACTGCCACAAGATGAAAACAAAGACAGTAGGAAAAGCATGACCACAATGGTAAAGTGACTCTCAACTTTTTTAGAATATCTGCCGCTACTTACAGGGTGGAAATGTTTGTGGAGATTTTCTTTTTTTAATCTATTATCTCTTGGCAATGACACTTTGACATTGGTACAGTATCCACTTTGTCCCACAAGCACACAGTCATCTACTTGTACACACCTGGACTTATTATTTTTAACAAAACAAACAGGCAACCTGCTTCCCAATCCAGAATAATCAGGCATTTTAAAACAGGCTGAGCAATTAACCAAGAGTCATTCATAGTCACTACTATCTCTTTTTTCTCCCATATCACAGGGTGCAATGTTGTGCATCAGGAACATAAGTCCAGCATAATTCAGCCACAATCACTTGCAGGAACATCATCATCAGCCACGTCTGTCTCCTCATCATTCTTTTCTACTTCATTTTCCTTTGGCGCTCATCCGGCGAACCTCATCAGCCTTTCTGGCAGCCACCTGGCTCCATCTGTGTCCTGTGGAAAAGCACAAACATGCCCTCTTCCCCATATCAATACAGGGTTGGGGCCATTCCATTGTCCAGTTAAAGGATCCTTCCACCTGACTTGGGCGTAGGTATCCTGTGACTGAGGATGCCACATTCTATCTGCTGCAGAGCGATCATTTTTATCCAAATTCAAAAAGTTTAAAATGAAAAGAGTATGATGTAAAAGATTACTTGGTGTCTGGGGATATAACTCCCCATTTTTTAAAGCACCATGTTTTTAAAGCACCAT
>NW_008327771.1:19138-20215 GCF_000622305.1 Nannospalax galili
GTTTCAATAAAAGGTACTGTTTCAATTTCCTGTAGTGCTTGAGCTACATAATGACTATCTGTATAGAGATTGAAGGGTGTTGAGGCCAGAAGCTGGAACACTGCAGCTACAGTGCAAAGTTCCACTACCTGTGCTGAATCAGGGGGAGTTTGAAAAGAATAACTTTGCCCATAAATCACATAAGCTGGTTGTCCATTAGAAGAACCATCAGTAAATACCGTTGTAGCCTGGGGGATGGGACTAACCTTAACTATCTTTGGAAATACCAACTCATGCATATTAGCAAATTGTAACAATTTAGCCTTGGGATAATGATTCTCTATCTGACCTGTATAATTTGAAAATGCAATTGCTCATGAATCTACATTTTGAAACAACCATAGCAACTGTGCCCTAGTGTAAGGAACAACAATTTGAGCAGGCTCAGCTCCAAAGTACCGACATGATTCAGCACGAAACTGTTGGACCAAGGCCACTACAGCCTCATAATAAGGATTGATTACTTTGACTGGAGATACTGGTAGATGCACCCAAAGAAGAGGCCCATCCTGCCAAAGTACAGCTGTAGGGCTGTGAGTGGTAGAAAAAAACACAACCCATCCAGGGCCGGCTACAATCTACATAGGTAATTTGTTGTTGTTCAATAGCATTTTCTATTAATTGTAAAACTTGAAGAGCATCAGGAGTAATTATCCTGCTAGAGTTGGGATCCGAGTATCCTTTTAACATATCAAACAAAGGCTTCAACTCCCCCGTGGTGAGCTGTGGTAAGCATCAGATGGGGATGAAGCCAATTTATGTCTCCTATCAACCTTTGAAAATCATTTAGCGTTTTTAAATTGTCCTTCCTAATTTGTATTTTTTGAGGTTTAATTTCTTTGGGATACAGCAGTTTTCCTAGATAACTGAATGGAGCTTCTCTTTGTACTTTCTCAAGGGCAATAATTAACCCATAATTCTTCAATCCCTTTTGTAACGTAAGACCCCATAGGTGGCTAATAGCAGTCCCTCAAGTTTGTGAGCTAATAGTATATCATCCATATAGTGAATAATATATACTTCAGGATATAGATACCT
>NW_008327772.1:0-3917 GCF_000622305.1 Nannospalax galili
GCAGTGAAAAAGGAGCCAGCTCTGGAATCAGAAATTGGGTTCTCAGCTGCAGGTATAGTTCAGTGGTTGAATACATTCTTGGCTTGCTCCCTAGGTTCCATCCCCAGTATAAGGAGAGGGGGACTGCTAGAAGGCAGTCCCTTTGGGGAGATTAGTTCTTCTGCACTGCCTAGAAATTTGCCCCCTGGCTCAGCAAGGTGAGCATCAACTCTGACAACAATAAATAGCACCTCTCCTCTATCAAGTGTTGACTGTGACATGGACATGGCATCCAGTGCTTCACACATATTAATTAAAACCTTTAATATTTGTTTGGGATAAATCCTATCACCATTCAGAGGAATAAGATGGAGTTGGCAGTGTAGCTCAGAGGTCAAACTTAATGTGTATGAGGCCCTGGGTTCCATCCCCAGCACTGGAGGGCATGGGGCCAATGCTCAAAGAAATATGCTGATTTACTAAAAGACACAAATTTGTTGGATCCATGTCTGCAAGACACTGAAAAGTATTCTTTGGACTAGCGTATCTAGTGCAGTGATAGAGCACTTGCCTAATACATGCAGGGCCCTGGATCCTTCTATAGCACCTGATTAAAATAGTACAATACCCCCTTCTTACAAGTTGAATAATGATGAGTAAAATAAGACTATTTTATTAATTCTTTGCTTTTTATGACTTCATGAATGAATACTGAAGAAGGTACTGGGGACTATGGGCTGAAAATAGTCACTCCCTTGGAGCTGTCATAGCAACTAGAAAAAATAGTACAATACCCCCTTCTTACAAGTTGAATAATGATGAGTAAAATAAGACTATTTTATTAATTTTTTGCTTTTTATGACTTCATGAATGAATACTGAAGAAGGTACTGGGGGCTATGGGCTGAAAATAGTCACTCCCTTGGAGCTGTCATAGCAACTAGAATGCATGCTTTCTGCATAGCTGTGTGGCAGTGAGTGCGAGTTACTCATTTCCCTGTGTTAGCTGTCATCCTGTGATGAAATGCCAAACAGATGCTTACTGAATAGGTGTGTGAATGGAAGTGGCATTCATAAGTAAGTACTTGGCTTAGTTTTCATTGCTTAGTTTGTTTTTGTTGTTGTCTTTGAGACAAGGTCTCTTTAGTAGTCCATTTTGGCCTGGAACTTGTAGTCTTCCTGCCTCAGCCTCCCATGTGCTAGGATGACAGGCATGCACCACCATGCCTGGGTAGGTGCTCTGCTCTTGAGAAACAACACACCTGATAACAGGGAATCAATTCTAACACTTCTACCATCATTTGCTTACCAGAGATTTCTTTGAACTGATAAGAAAAGATTAAGAAGTCTTAGGACTTGGAGATGAACCATCTCCTCCCCCCTAAGGATGAGCATGACAGTGGAACAGGGAGTATTGGTATGACAGGTGGGAATAAGCCTTTGGGTGTGAGACATAATAGATGCCTGGGACATCTGGGGACATTTATTATAGGGTAGGCACAGTGAGAGGTAGACATGCATTGTGAGCACAGAGTGGGAAGGCAGACCACCTGGGTCTGAATCCCAAGTCTCCTGCTTACTACTACTGATGATCATGAATAAAACTAAATCTGATCTTGTCTCAACAGTCTTATCCACCAAATGCCATTAGAGGCACGAGGATAGCTGCTGCTTAGAGTAGTCATAAGTTGGGGTCAGGAAAGATGGCTCAGAGACTTTGCTGGCCATGGTGGCACATGTCTTTAATCCAAGCACTCAGGGGATCTCTGTGAATCTGAGGACAGCCATTTCTACATAGCGAGTTCCAGGTCAGTCAGGGATATGGAATGAGACCCTCTGTGTGTGCATATATATATATATGGATGACTCAGCAAGTAAAGGTATAGGGGAATTCAGATGGTGGAAAGAACAGTCTTCCACAAGTTGTCATCTGATCTCCATGTCATGGCACACATGTGCATGTATGGAACACATGTACACATACGTGATAAATTGAAAAATGAATTTTACAAATTTTTTTAAAGAGGGGCTGGAGAGATGGCTCAGCTGTTAAGAGCACTAACTGCTCTTGCAGAAGACCAGGGTTTGAATCCCAGCACCCACATGGTGGCGAACAACCATGTATAACTCCAGTTCCAGGGGATCTGATGCCCTCTTCTGTCTTTCTCAGGCACTGCACAACACAGGTGCACATGCAGACAATACACTCATACACATAAAATAAAAATAAATAAATCAAAAATTTTTTTTTCAATTTTAAAGAGGGGCTGGACAGATGTCAAGTGTTAAGAGCACTAATTGCTCTTGCAGAGGACCTGGGTTAGGTTCCCAGCACTCACATGGCAGCTAACAACTGTAACTCCAGTTCTAGGGGATCCAATGCCCTCTTTTGGCCTCTATGGGCATTGGACCCATGTGGTGCATTACATCCATGCAGACAAAACACTCATACACATAAAATAAAACCAAGGAAATCAAAAAAGATTTTTAAAGAGTTAGTCATAAGGCTTAAAGGAATTAATCTAGGTAAAATATCAAGAACAATGCCTGGCACATTGCCATATATAAGCTTTATGAGGACTGGAATTTCTAGGTTAACTGTCCAATTGTCTATTCCCTCTACATCACAGATGTCCCCAGGAGAGCTAGCCTCACACTACTGGTAGGTTTCCCTTTAGTTCACATTTACCTTATCAAACATGAAGACCTTATTAATCTGGCCTCGGAAGACCTTAAGGACAGAAATGATGTGCACACAGGCATCTTGGATTGCTGAGCCTATGACTTCTGCTTTGTCTTGTTCTTTAAACATCAAATTCACAAACACAATAGTCACTGGTCGAAGCTCAGATAAATAACCTGAAAGGTGCTTGTCGTCAATCTGCAAGACAGAGGGCAGCTTTCTGTAGTGTGTTGCAGGGACATGGCGTCCTGACCTCCGCCTCCCCCTTGTAAGAGCTTGGGTATCTGTGGTATTTCCTGGAATTGTTTATCACAAGGACTTTCTCCTGATTCTGAGAAAAAGTACACCTGACCCAAAAACTAGCCTTACAGTCAGGTGATCCCAATTATCATGTGTCCTGACTCCACCTCCTCTACTGAAAAGTATTTAAACCCTTGTCTCAAACAATAAAGTCGCAGTCGAAGTCCTTCCTCCCACTCCATGATGGTGTGATAGTTTGTTCAATCCTGACGCCCTCTGCCCAGAATACTCGGAGCTTGACGTGCTGGCGCGGCAGTGTGTCTTAGGCAATGGGTCCTTCCAGCACCACCCTACCTCCATACCCAAAGTTGTAACTGGGAAGAAAGCCTTTTGAGACTCCAGGGCAAATGAAGCTATCATGATGTGTGAGGTACAATCCCATAGAGCCAGCATGCCTGAAAATGAACAGATAGAAATGGAGCACATTGTCCAAATCTGTTCCACAGATTCCCCAGCCACACACACACACACACACACACACACAGAGAGAGAGAGAGAGAGAGAGAGAGAGAGAGAGAGAGATACAAAGAGACATATATACACATAGACACAGAGAGAGACAGAAAGACACATATAGACACATAGACAAATACAGACACACATATAGACACAGACACACATACACACACACCCCTCTTCCTATGTCAATCTTTAGTCAGCAACTCCTCCGTCACCCAGCAACAGCTCCCTCATGCTAATGTGTCCTGTGATAAGAACTATTTCCTTTTAATCTCTTATTTTTACAACATAGGTAGAAGAATAGTATGCTATGTACTTTCATAGCCTTGTGGCTTCTGGTATATTTTTATATTCTATCCCACTATTTTCAGATAGAAAATTTTAAAGTCAAGCCTGGAGTGATGCCTCAGCAGTTAAAAACACTGGCTGCTCTTGCAGAAGACCCAGGGCTTGGTTCCCAGCACTCACATGACAACTAACAACTGTCCCAAATGCCA
>NW_008327772.1:4300-7241 GCF_000622305.1 Nannospalax galili
AATGGGGGCACTTTTATTGGGGAAACCATGATGGAGGCATTAGACAATGTGAGAGATAAATAATGCCTAGCTAGTTTTAAAAACCAGAGGGAACCATATTAGTCCAACAACCTACTGACAATTATACATACCAGATCAAGAACTATATGTCTAGGCAAGGTTTATCTGAGAATATCTGGTCTTTGCCCAAGCTTTATCTACATAGCACACGGTAATTAAAAGTACCACACTGGTAGAACTAACCTTATTGGATGTTCAACAGCCATACTTTGAGGTCTACTCTAATCTGGTCAAAGGAACTTACAGGACAGTTTTTGTCCCTTGCCCTCCAAAGTCGACTAAGTTCCAGGGAACTATGGAACAACTCTCAAAATGTCCTGTTACTGTGGTGAGTCACCTGTCCTCTTGTTCAGGGAGGTCATGGAGACCCCATGAGATGGACTTGAACCAGTGTCCAGTCTACAAAGAGGGTCAACTCAGAGGAAACATCTCACTCATGCTTCCAAGTGAAGCCAGCCATGGTCGAACAGGACCTTTGACTTATCTTTGCACAGATGGAACTGGTAAAAGTAAGGAGCCAGGAACTCCTCCTCCCAAGCCCATGTGACCCCAGATGAGCAGATCCTCAAGAGACCTAAAGTGTAAAAATAAATGGATTTATTTGGGCCAACTGTATGGTCTTAAACACTGAAAGTAAAGTATAATCAAAGAGTAAAGTCATCAGTATATTTAAGAGTTCAAGGGATTATACTTCCCAGACATTAGGCTTAAGTCTATATAAACAGTTATTTAGAAAATTATTTCTCATTGATGATTTTGTTCGTAATCAGAATGTGCTGCTCAGATGTAAGACTTCAAATCTTGGTCTGCAATACTGTAGTGCCCACCTGTTGCTAAGTGAGACAACCAGCTACTGTCTTTAAATGATGAATAAATTTATTTTCTCCCTCTATCTAGAAGCCTTTGAAAGAGAACTGACACTGATTGTAACCACTCCAACAGCTGTCAGAATACCCGAAAGAAAATCCTGACTCCATCCCTCTCGAGTCCAGCCTTGGAAGACAAAAGAAAAATGAGGAGGAACCCAATAGAGTGATGCTTTTGGAAGCCCTTGTCCAGAAATTCCAATGGACTCTCATATGAACATTTGAAAAGTGCCCTGTTCTGACTTTTTTCTAGTTCCCTGTCTAGAACTTGTAATGCTAATTACTCTTGCCTTTACTTTTCCACATCTCCTATTCACCAGTCAAAGACTTTCTTTTCTCCCTAAAGATAAGAATTATGCAATTTGGGAGTCTTTTCGATAGACCCACTGAAGGGGTACCCCAATTGCCTTACCCTACATCCCTGTTCATGGAAAAAGCCAGAGTGGTCTGCGGTCCCGATTCCCTATCTGCAAGTTGGGTAACCTCTTCAGAGGATAGTGTAATAAGAATAGGCAGTAGGAACTGGCTAGGCAGTTAGGAATAAAAACCCCAAAGAAAAGTAGCCAGTTTCTTGGCTAAAACTCACAATGTCCTTGGGCCTCTTAGCAACATACTCTGTTCCAAAGGCCAAAAATGTCGGAAGTATTTTGGATGTTTTATCTATCCTTAAAAGATTTTAGGGTTACCTCTTCAGAGGGGGAAAATTAGAGTAACAAAAAGCCCCATTAAAAAAATAAAAGAAGAAAGTACATGAAGTTATCAGATTAAAGTGACGGGGAGGTATGGGAGGATTTGGTGGGGAGGGAGTGGGCGTGGATTTGTATATGAGTATATATGCATGTATGAAATTCTCAATTATTGAAAAAGAAATTTTAAGTTTATGAGTGTTAAGCCTCATATGTATGTATAGCATGTGTGCCTGGTACCCTTGGAGGCCAGAAGGTGTCAGATCACCTGAAACTAGAGTTACAGATAATTGTAGGTTGCCATGTGAATGCTCGGAACTGAATCGGGCCCTCTGCAAGAACAGCAAGTGCTCTTAACCAACCGAGCCATCTGTCCAGTCCCTAGTATATAAATTCTTGTCTTTGAGAGTAGTGGTAAAATGAATCGTTAGACCGTAAACAGTTTTGTTTATTGAGACAGGGTCTCATGTAGCTAAGGCTGGCCTTGAAGTCCTGATCTTCCTGCTTCCACCTTCCCTGGTGCTGGGATTATAGGTATGTGCCACCATGCCGTACCTTTTTTTGAGGCAGGATCTTGCTACATTGACCAGGCAAGTCTGCAACTTCCCCTGGAACTGGAATTAAGGACGGTTCGTAGCTGCCATGTGGGTGCTAGGAATCGAACCCGGGTCCTTCCTCTGCAAGAGCAGTCAGTGCTGAGCCATCTCTCCAGCCCCAGTCTATGATTTGAGATCCTCTGGCCTCAGCCTCCTGAGTGCTGGGATTACTGGTGTGCACCAACACATCCAGCCAGACTATGATTTTAAGGCGTATAGCACATAAAATTAAGACCCCAACGAGGGAACAGTATTTCACTCTTATATTTGTAGCATACAAGATCAGTTATACATATTTATTTGATCTGAAGTAGCACTGATTTGTAAGTATGCTTCAGGAAATTGAACGTTTATAACTGTGCACTGTAGACCTAGATAAAAAATAGATTTTGACTTAACAGAATCTGTGGCTGGGCCTGACTTAACCCTCTCCTAACAGGCTTTGCAGTGAGGCCAGTGACCCAGGTACAAAGGACACATTCTCCAGCAGCACAGAGCAGATCATGGCGGAAAGAATAGAGGAGGTGTTTAAATGAAGAGTGCCATGGATGGTGTGTGCTCTCCCTCAATAGCAAGAAGAAACGACCTTTGTGAAGTGTGTCCTAGAACCTGCATGCAATGAAGAAATTGTAGCAACATTAGGGCATAAAATACTCTCACATTATTTTTCATAGTACTTTCTATTTTTTTAATCCTCATTTTCTTGCTTAAAATTTATCTAGAAGGAACACAC
>NW_008327772.1:25135-26815 GCF_000622305.1 Nannospalax galili
ACAACGTTTAAAATTTTTTTTTTATTATTTTTATTTTATGTGTATGCATGTATTGCCTGCATGTAGGTAAGTATACCCATGTTGTGAAATGCCTGTGGAGGTCAGAAGAGGCTGTCGAATCCCCTGGAACTGGAGTTTTGGACAGATGTTAGCTACCATGTGGGTGCTGGGAACCGAACCCGGATCCTCTGCAAGAGCAGTCAGTGCTGAGCCATCTCTCCAGCCCCAGTCTATGATTTGAGATCCTCTGGCCTCAGCCTCCTGAGTGCTGGGATTACTGGTGTATCACCAGTAGTGTATCACCACTCCTGGCTTCAGTGCAATTTTTGAGAACTAAGGGGAGCACTGTTCATTAATTTGACTGACAAATGAGGCTTAGGAGATCCCGCACAAGAAATAGTAGGTCTTTTAGGCTGGCTTCAAACTTACTCTGCAGTCAAGGATGACCTTGAACACGTGATCTCCCTAGTTCTACCTCTAAAATCTGGGATTAAAGCATCACATCTGGGTAACATAGACATTTTACTAATTTATTTTTTAAGTCTGTACCATACTTTATCTTTTCCCTAAATGGTCTCTCTTAGAAACACATGTGTACAAATATAGCAAACAGAGGAATTTAACAATATGGTTTATGGGAAAAAAGCAGTAAAAATCTGTTAAGAATCTCCTCACTTTGCCTATGTCAAATTCTCTACTGTTTCCTCCTTAAAGATGTATTTACAGTAAAGGGACACATGATGAAATACAAGATCTTCAATTGTTAATTGAGAAACTTAAATGTCAGGTAACAAAAAAGTCCTTTAGTAGGGGATAGCTCACTGTTAAGAGTATGTTTAGCATGCATGCACGAGACCCTACCAGAAAAGTGTGCCATTTTTCTCAAATTTCAAAATAAGTCACTTTGCTGACTCATCTGACCATATTTCTAGTGAGGACTATTTCACTAATACTTTCAGTTCAGTACTCCAAACTTTAACCTATGCCTAGAGTCTCTTCACAAGGCGAGGGGAGGCAATAAGATTACATATACAGAAAGCCTAGTTAGGTTGCAGATACTGTGAGGCACTTAATTTAGCCAAATCAGTGTAGTTGAGTTTTATGTCAGTTTTGTGATAAGTCCTTATGGATGGGTTCCAAAGTCATAGCTTATAAATCATAGAACTAAGATGTAAGTTCAGGTCATATGGACTCTAGAGCCTTTCCTGATATATCTGAGGCAATTAACACCAGGTCCTGTGTTAAAAATATTATGCTGGGCCTTTAATCCCAGCACTTGCGAGGCAGAGACAGGTGGACCTCTGTGAGATAGAGGGCAGCCTGGTTTCTATAGTGAGTCCAGGCCACTGGGGCAACAGGGAGACCCTGTCTCAAAAAGACCAACTCAGACTGGCAGCAGTGGCACTTTTCTGCAATTCCAGGACTTGAGAGGCTGAGGCAGAACAGAGTTCGAGGCTAGCCTGGCTACATAGCAAGTTCCATAATAGATGGGCTGCTTAGGAAGACCCCTTCTAAAAAAAAGCAACTATCAAAAACTAAAACAAATAAGAGCATACTGTGTAATGTTACTACTACTTTGTGTGGTGTTGCTGTGCCACATTAAAGTTGTACCTGAATAAATAATCAGCCTGATTCTTAGCATTAAGTTTTCACAGCTAAGAGTGGACCTGAACTCCTAGA
>NW_008327772.1:28686-30341 GCF_000622305.1 Nannospalax galili
AGCACCCACATGGCAGCTAACAACTGTCCATAACTCCAGTCCCAGGGTATCTGACAGCCTCTTCTGACCTCCAGTGCATGACAGTGCACTGACGGGCAGTGCATGACACAGGTGCACTTACCTACACACACGCAATACATGCATACACACAAAATAAAATAAAAAAATAAAAAATTTTAAAAAAAAAGAAGAGAAAGAAAAGAACTACAAAAAAGCCTAAGAATAAAATGAAGTGGGAATGGGTTCCTGCTTGATCACTGGAAGTAAAATATATTTTCTCTCCCCAATAGGCCAACCGGCTACAGATACGTAAGTTCAATTCTCATTAACCTAGAGAAAAACCAAGTACAGAACACAACCTTCTGGACTTCATTTACTGTTCTTCCCAGTTGATAACAGAAAACGGTATAAGCAATATGAAGCTTATCATCTCTCCTAGATTCCTCAAAAGATAATTTATTTCAAATATTTGATAACATTACAATTATTATGTCATGGCAAATAATGTTAACTTTCTTTGAATATGTGTGTGGTATGTGTATGTGTGTCTGTGTGTAGACGTGTACATGTACATGTGCATGTGGTTGCTGATGGGTGCTTTCCTCTATCACTTGCCACCTTTTTGCTGTTTTTTTTTGTTGTTGTTGCTTGTTTTAAGTCAGGGTCACACTACGTAGCCCTGGCTAGCCTCGAGCTCATAGAGATCTGCCTGTTTCTGCCTCTGAAGTGTTGGAACTAAAGGTGTGAGTCACCACGCCCAGCTACCACCTTATTTTCTGAGACAGAATCTTTCACTGAGCCTGAAGCTTACTGATCAGCAAGAATGAACGGTCAATGCGCTCTAGAGATTCTCCTGTCTCTGCCTCTCCAGCACTAGATACAAGTATGTGCTACCTCCTTCCCTCTTCCCTCCCTCCTTCCCTCTCCCTCTCCCCCCCGCCTCTTTTTTCCCCCCCAATATGGGTTCTGGGGATCTGAACTCAGGTTCTCATGCATGTATGGCAAACACTTTATCAACTGAATCAGCTCCCCTGCTTCCAATGCTAACTACTGAGAAGTTTAGAAACTTCCCAGTGAACATGGAACACTCTGCAATGAAACCAGTATTTCTAATACTATACACTATACATTGAAATTCCATTTATTACATATAACAGAAAGTAGCTAAAAGGCTACTGTTGTAAATTATTTAGTAAATCACGAGTTCTATGGACTCATGTATTTGAACACTTGGTCCTCAGTTGATGGTGCTGTTTGGGAGGTTATGGAACCTTTAGGAGATGAAGCCTTGCTGGAGGAAGAACATCACTGGGGTGGACTTTGAGGGTTTATAGTCTCATCCCATCCCTGTTCTCTCTGCTTCCTGTGTGTGGATGAAAATATGATCAGTCAGCTTCTTGCTCCTGCTTTCGTGCTTTTCCTGACAGCTGCCATGCCTTCCCCACAATGGACTCTTCCTCTGGAACTCTAAGCCAAAGTAAACCCTTTGTACCCTGAGTTGCTTTTGGTCATGGTATTTTATCACAGCAACAGAAAAGGAACTAATACAGTTGCCTTTTAAAAAGAGACTATGTGGGGCTGGAGAGATGACTCAGTGGTTAAGAATACTTACTGACTGCTCTTGCAGAGGACCTGAGTTTGATTCCCAGCACCCC
>NW_008327772.1:30733-31333 GCF_000622305.1 Nannospalax galili
AAATAATAAAGAGGCTATGTAAGATTTGAACCCATCTAGACAATATATGTACACACACACACACACACACACACACACACACACACAGCCATCTAGCTAGCTTCTAAAGCAGTCTAGAAACACCTTGGCAGACCTACCTCCAAATACGAAAGAGTTGAGAGGCTCCTGCTGCCCCCACAAAGAAATTAACAGCAAACAAACTCCAATTTTTTGGTATAATTACAAGTGAGTATCTTGACCAAATAAACCCTGTTGAAACAAAGTATTTTTTTCTTAAAGGTATGGATTCTGCTATAATAATTCATCCTAATAATTAATATTACAGTAAGATAATTATGACCAAGACCATGACAATAATAATACTGGATGAAGGAAAAGGAAATGCTGTACTGTGAGTCTTTGGTAAGTACTTTTAAGTCAAGGTTCCACATAATTCTCAGTTCCTACATTAAAGGAAACGTTTATAGGATTAAGTGAATATTAACTATAACCCTTTCCTTTTATAAAAGTATGCTCATGGCAAGAATTTGAATAGCAAAACTTCAGGCAGATATTTATTCCCAGCAATCGTCCTCTGTTCACTCCATCCCAGTGTAGCAA
>NW_008327772.1:33037-33439 GCF_000622305.1 Nannospalax galili
TTATTTTGATATATCACAGTGAAAGATTTATCGTCCTCTTTTTTTTTTTTTTTTTTTTTTTTTTTTTAAAAAAAAAAAAAAAAAAAAAAAAAAAAAAAGTAAGCTGAGGATGGTAAATTCAAGGCCAGCCTGGGTAGTTTAGTAAAACTGTCTCAAAACAAAAGATAAAAATGAGGGTTGAGGATATAACTCAGTGAAAGGGCACTTGGTGCTACCATGCATGAGGTCCTGGGTTCAATTCTTAGTACCACGAATAAAAAAACCACAATAAAACCCAAAACCAATCCAAACCAGAACTACTCGTGAGCTTCAGATTATATTTGAATATCTAATTGCTTCTCTTTATTCTTCAATCTTATACATTAATTATCTCAAAGCACTTAGACTGCTGTGAGAGATAAC
>NW_008327773.1:0-1153 GCF_000622305.1 Nannospalax galili
ATGCCTTCCCAGGCACTGCTCAAGACTCACGTTCACTACCCATGCTGAGGGACCTGCACTCAGACCACGTTCCTCCACTTCCTCTGGCCCCAATGCAGAGTCAGGGCTTCCAATAGGAATTTCTAAGTATGAAAACGCCTCAGGAATTTAGAGTAAGTTTGAAGGGCATGAAAGTCAGAATACATGCAAAACAACACACAAATTACTTGCAAGTACAGGCTGTTTAACACTTTTTTCTCTCTACAGAGTTCTTGCAACACCCAGCACCAAAGGCTCAAGTTTAGAGGCAAAGATGATCCTGCTGCTACCTGCTTCCTACTCTTTTGGAACGAAGGATTTTCTTCAAAGCAAACAGTTCGAAGAACTGCTTTAACCTGAGCAAGACAGATCCATTCCTCTCAGTGCTCTGAGGTCCCGAGACCCAGGGCCTCTCTGCAGTAGCAGGGCGGCTTTGAAGCCCTTGCTCTCGGCACACGCGGGCCTTGTCTGATTCTCAAGCCTCCTGCAGTCCCTCCTCCAGGTCCCAGTGGCTTCCAGTGTTCTGCTCTTGGGCTGGTCCTGCTTCCTATCTTGTCCATTTTCACTTCAATGGTGTTTAGAACATCTTGACTTTAAACCAAATGAATTCTTTCCTCAGTTCTTGGAAGAAGACACTTGACAGTCCCATGAAACTTTGTGCTGGCATTGTCCTCCAAGGAGATGACAAAAACCTTATGACAAAGCCTAGATTTATTTATGTTGTATAACTACCAAGAACTACCAAGAGGAGCAAAGGGCAACATCATTAAAGACAGTAAGCACAGAAAAACTGGTGGACCCAGAGGCATAAAACAGTGTGCCGTCCTTGGTGCCTTATTCTGTATTCTTCTGGATAGGAGAAAAGAACACACGGACCCAGGAATCAGCTGCTCACCCCCCAATAAGGTCTCATGTAACCCAGGCTTGCCTTGAACTCCTCCCACCTCCACTTCCCAAGTGCTAGGATCACAGACATGCACCACCACACCTGACTTTGGGGTCAGTTTCTTCAACTTTCTGTTCCCAGAACACACTGCACAGTGCTGCCGTAGTGGCAGGCCCAAGGGCACCTTCCCAGGGGTCCTGACAGCCACTTCAGTTTAGAGACTGCTGGTGGACTGAGATGGAGGACTCT
>NW_008327773.1:4485-6349 GCF_000622305.1 Nannospalax galili
CTCAGTATGTGGTCAATTGTTGAAAAAGTTCCATGAGGTTGCTGAATAGAAAGTGGGTTCTTGGTGTGTGGGTGGAATATTTGAAAGATGTCTGTTAGGTCCATTTGATATATGGTATCATTTAATTCAAACGTCTCTCTGTTCTTTGTCCAGTTGACATGTCTAATGGAGACAATAGGGTACTGAAGTCCCCTACTATTACTGAATTGGATTTAATCTGTATCTTGAAGTCCTATATAGTTGTTGGGTTTTTTTTTCTGAATTTCGGTGCACTAGATTTTGGTGTGTATATATGAATGGATTGTAATATCTTCTTGGTTAATTGTTCCTTTTATCAGAATGAAGTGACCCTCCTTATCTCTTCTGATTAGTTTTACTTTAAAGTCTGTTTTGTCAGATATTAAAATTGCAACCCCTGCTTATTTATTAGTGCTATTTGCTTGGAATATTCTTTTCCATCCTTTCACCTTAAGGTAGTGCCTGTCCTGGAAGGTGAGATGTATTTCTTGCAGACAGAAAAAAAGAGGGATTTTGTTTCTTAATCCATTCACTTAGGCTGTGTCTTTTGACTGGGGAGTTCAGTCCATTGATATTTAAAGTTATTATTGAAAGATGTGTATTGGTTGCCATTGTTTTGATTGCTGTTTGCATTCTTTGTCTAATTTTGTGTTTCTTCAATTACACCTTTACTTAATATTTTCTTTTATTGCCCCTGGGATATAGTTGTTTCTTTCTCTGTTCTTTGTATTGCTTCAAGCATTCTTTGAAGGGCTGGTTTTGTGGACATGTATTCTTTCAGGCTATTCATGGCATGGAAGATTTTTCTTTCCCCCTCAAGTATAATAGACATTGTTTTTTGGTCTTTTTTGAGACAGGGTCTCCTTTTAGCCCCAGCTGTCCTGGAACTCACTATGTAGACCAGGCTGGCCTTGAACTCACAAAGATCCACCTGCCTCTGCCTCCCAAGTGCTGGGATTAAAGGCATGAGCCACCACGCCCGGCTATAATAGACATTTTTGCTGGGTAGAGTATTCTGGGCTGACATCTATTGTCGTTTAGAACTGGAAATACCTTGGACCAGGCTCTTCTGGTTTTCATAGTTTGCATTGCAAAGTCTCCTGTAATTCAGATAGGCTTTCCTTCATGTGTGACTTGTTGTTTTTCTTTTGCTGCTTTCAGTATTCTCTCTTTGCTCTGTATAGTTAGTGTTTTTACTACTATGTGCCGTGGAGAGTTTGTTTTCTGGTCCTGTCTATTTGGTGTTCTATGTGCTTCTTGTATTTGTATGGGCATGTCTTTCCTTAATTTTGGGAAATTCTCTTCTACAATCCTGTTTAAGATCTGGTCAACACCATTGACCTGAAATTCTTTTCCTTCCTCAATGCCCGTGTTGCATCGATTTGGTCTCTTCATGGTCCCACATCTCTTGTATATTCCATTCCTGTGCTTTCAAAAATTCCGAGAACACAGCAGACAGCAGGGATAGCAGAGTATAAGGGCTCTAGTGTGGGGAGGGAGGCTATGGGAGGGTGCCATCTGGGTAGTGGGTGTATAGTCAAATAAGATGGTTTGGGATGTTCTGTGTGATATACACACACACACAAATCAACAAAAAATTTTAAATGTAGTGTATTTGAGGAGGAAGCATGGACATTTACGTCATGCTAATTAGTAGAAGTGATAAACATTACCACTGAAATCTACCCGATGACTTCATAGACATGCACAGGCACCAAGAATCCAAGTACAACCGATTATGACTAGTAATAATCAGATGCATACAGACTAGAGATGCATGCACCAACATCTCAGTGTTAGTAGCAAAAACAGTGAGTCTTTCTGCAAGGAACAATATATTCTAACA
>NW_008327773.1:6397-7105 GCF_000622305.1 Nannospalax galili
GGTCTTTCAGGGCTTATACTGAGTTCATTATTGTATAACTGTATTAACTGTGAACCTAGATACTTACACCCTCTTGTGAAAGAGATGTACTCCTGCTCTGGAGTTTTACTGAATATATGTTAAATCTGTAGTGAAATGTTTCTTCTAATCATGTAGTTATTAAAAATTAAAAAAATAATGATAAAAAAGTAATAAAACAAAATCTGGAATTAAAAAAATATTTTCATAATCTTTGCTTAAGTGGTCCAATTCTTCAACTTCATCCCCCAGTGTTGATATTCTGTTTTCCATTTCATTCATTCTAGTGATTTCCCCTGTTGTTTCAAGTTGGCTTATTGAGTTTTGCACTTTCTTCTTCATTTCTGCCTGAGTTTTCTTCAATGTTTCTATCTCTTTTGTGAATTCATTCAGAACTTTATCCCTGTCTTCTTTGGTTTTTTTTGATTTGTTTGTTCGTGTGTCCTTTAAATTTGTTCAATTCCTTGATCATGTTTATGATTGTTCTTCTAAATTCAGTGTCCTGGGTTATCTCTAGGGGGTTCTCCTTGTAGAACTCTACTAAAGGACTGATGGAGTTTGGTGGGGACATAGTGTTTTGGCTTTCCATTTTATTATTCATTTGCTGTGGTTTTGGCAGATGAATTTATTTGTTGTTTGTGATTCTGATATGAAAATTAAATTGAAGTATGCTTCTGTTTGTATTATTGG
>NW_008327774.1:0-247 GCF_000622305.1 Nannospalax galili
GAACTCACAGAGATCCATGTCTCCCTCTGCCTCCTGAGTGCTGAGACTAAAGGCATGCACCACCATGCCCGGCTTCTTTTCATCTTTTTTGAGACCAGGTCTCCCTGTAGCCCCAGCTGGCTTGGAACTCACTATGTAGACCAAGCTGTCCTTGAACTCACAGAAACCTGCCTGCTTCTGCTTCCCAGGGCTCAGACAAAAATGTTCTCCTATTTGAACAGAAATGGTTTACTATACAGCACAAACC
>NW_008327775.1:0-1225 GCF_000622305.1 Nannospalax galili
TGAATTGTGAAAAGTCCACTATTTTAAGAAGCCCTTTGGTCCCTCAATAATCTTGTGTTTTTCAAATAACAATGCATTTCACATTGTGATTTTGAAAGAAGGCAATTGAGTTTCATAAAATGAGGTGGAGTGGTTAGATTACACTAATTGATGGGGAATTGATGATGCTACGTGGCTTTTAAGACAAATCTAGAAATCTCATCATCAGGCACTATGAGGCTAAGGATCATGACCATGGAATGCAAATGAAGCTTGTAAACCTAACTAATGAATGAACTTCTTCACTGTGAATGAATAGACTCTTTCCATTCATGGGTCTAAAATATATTAACGGTTCCACAGGACTGTTGGAGACAGAGAACACATCCCACTGGATCTGATCAAGATTAAGGGAACACTTAGTCCCTTAGGTTATTCTATCTTTTTTTTGCACTGGAAGCTAGAACTGAGACATTCAAGTCCTTCTTTGTGACAAGACACACTGTCATAAAGCCCCTGAGATGAGTATATAACTGATGGAAGACTGAGTTTTGAAACATTAATCTTGAAAGTTTTAAAGTTAAAACATATTTTGAAGGTCAAGAATGTAGGGATTCAACTGAAAAACATCTTGAAGAATTCTACCTAACATATTCATGGACAAGCATACCAGTCCTTATTATAGTTTTCCAAAATATTACAATCTAGACTAATTGGCCTATTAATTACATATGATTTAATTTATTGTCATAAAATTTATGCACTTTTAGATTTTATAAAATGTTAACTTTGTTAATAAATAAAATTATTGTCAAGATCCCTAAAGAGGGAAAAATCAGTTATGCCATCCTGATTTTCATCTTTTAAGACTCAAAATTCAAGCTCAAGATTCTGCCTTTTTCCCATGTGTACGTGTGTGTGCTTGTCTGTGCATGTGCGCGCGTGTGTGCATGTGCTCGCATGTGTGTATGTGTGTGTGTGTGTGCTGACCTGAGATTGATGCTTTGTATCCTGCTCAATCAGTTCTTACTTACTATTTGGAGACAAGGTCTCAAACACGGAGTTCACTGAAAAAGCCAGCCTAGCTTGTCATCAAGTCCCAGAGATCCACCTGTCTCATCCTCCCAGGGCTAGGATTACAAGCAGGTGCAGTCATGCTCAGCAGATTTAAAGGACTCTGGGCAAACAAATTCAAGTTCTCATGCTTGTGTATCAAGCACTTTACTGACTGTGCCATATTTCCAGC
>NW_008327776.1:0-709 GCF_000622305.1 Nannospalax galili
GCCTATATAATCTCTACCTGAAGTTGCCTCAGGGTCGATTGCTCCAACCAGGCCTGCGTGTCTCGGAAGGACGGTCGGCCCCAGCTACCTGGCCTAATAAAACTCTGCTTGATTTTTGCATCTCCATACTCTTGCATTTGTTCTCCTGAAGAGACCCACCGAGTCACAGACCCTAACAAAAACCATTTGAAAGATACCTGAAGAAACAAAGGCCAGCCATAGCTATAAGATTCTAGAGGTCCTCAAATTCACCAAGGCTATTGCCACTAATGTCGGTTGTACACTAGAAAGGTCAGTAAGGCCATGTGGCTGAAGACACCGCATGGTGTGGGCATGGGAGGAAGAAGAGATGGAGCTGAGACTAAGTCAAAAACTCCATGCCACTGGATGGATGATGTTCATAGTACCAGAAGGCACCATGCAGATGGTTGGGGAAGAAAGGTTTCCCTATGATTCTACTCAACAACGAACCCCGTGTGCTGCACACTATGGACATGACAAACAATACCTGCAAGTGCAATAATGGCTCGACTAACACACATACAACTGACAAATTTCTAATTGGATAAGGCCCGCTTTCCCTATAATTCTACTCAACAACGAACCCCATGTGCTGCACACTATGGACATGACAAACAATACCTGCAAGTGCAATAACGGCTCGACTAACACACATACAACTGACAAATTTCTAATTGGATAAGGCCCG
>NW_008327777.1:0-264 GCF_000622305.1 Nannospalax galili
ATTGTTGAATTCAGATGTCTCTCTGTTAACTCTCTGCCCCATTGACCTATCCAATGGAGACAGTGGGGTATTGAAGTTCCCTACTATTAATAAGTTGGGTGTGATCTGGGTCTAAAGTCCTGTTGTACTGTTTTCATGAAGTTGGGTGCACCAGAGTTTGGTGACTATATGTTCATGATTGTAATATCTTCTTGATTGTTCCTTTGATCAAACTGAAGTGGCCCTCTTGTCTCTTCTGATTAGTTTTAGTTTAAAGTCTATTTT
>NW_008327778.1:0-1562 GCF_000622305.1 Nannospalax galili
AGGTGGCCATCTTGACTACCAGCAGAGCCCTGTAATGTCTGTTCTGATTGTTTTCCTGTAGATTTCCCGCTGAGGATTGTGTTTAAGCCCCAGGCCATAAGGAGAAATGTCTGAGGAAAGTAACCGACTGCCCAGGTTAGACCTGGTCCAGGCTGTGTAGAGAAGAAGAGGGTAACAGCCTTCAAAGGGGTTTACAGCCAGAGCTTTTCCTTTTTCTCAGACTCCTATCATCCCAGTTTTGAGTTGTGATGTGTACCTTTTGTTTTGCCAGTGTTTACCTACTACCGACTGTTGGCCATTCGCTGCCTTGTGTGTGTTTATTCTCACAGGTCTGTGAAGAGGGAAGATTTTCCTTTCCATTCCTGCTTTCCACTGTGTGAACAGCCAGGATCAGAGCCATAGAGATAGCATGGGTGGGGCTGAGATTCCAATCTGGAGAGTCTGGTCCCCTGCCTGTGGTGCTCAGCACTGTCCTGTACACCTCGGTCTCCCTGTGCCTAACCCACTCATTACTCCTTAATCCTGGTAATGAGGTTAGTGGAGAGTCACAAATCTCAAGCAGATTTAATGATTAGAACTTTATAATGTATGTAAGTCACAGGACAGGTCTTAACATGGCATAGGTACTTTATAAGTAGAGGCAGGATTTTAGGAATGGATGAGTTACAGTTTTGAACTCTGGCCCTAGGAGTCAGTGCAAGTCCTTTAAGTCTCAGCAGACTAATTACTTCCCCAGTTTGATGCTGTTTCAAGCCTGTGCTTAAAGTGGTTTGGTGCTTCTTGGCTGGCTGACCCAGGGCCTTCCTGAAAGAGAGTGCAGAAAATGTCTCTGAAACGTGTGTGTGTGTGTGTGTGTGTGTGTGTGTGAGAGAGAGAGAGAGAGAGAGAGAGAGAGAGAGAGAGAGAGAGAGAGAGAGTTGGTGGCCACTGAGAATGTTACCTTTCCTATTGGGGTCCTTCTGGTGGGAAGGATTGTGCACACCTGCAGTAGTTCGTGACATTTGTGAAGTTGACATTGGGCTTTCAAGTGTTTTGGGGTAACCAGAAAGCCTGTGACATTTGTTTATTGTGAGAACAGTATCAATTTCACAGCATAGTGGGATTATAGGAATTAAATAAAATGCTGTTGTAGGAAATGGCTGTTGAGAACGGAGCACATAGCCTGCCCATTTGGTATTTGAGAGAGCAGGCACTCCTGCACCAAAACTTTATGCAGACTTTATTAGAAAAGTAAAGTAATTCTTCGGCTGGAGAGGTGGTTCGGGGGTTAAGAACACTGACTGTTCTTGCAGAAGACCAGGGTTTGAATCCCAGCACCCACATGGCAGCTAACAAACTGCTCCTGCCGGACCAGTTCAGGGGATCTGACAGCCTCTTCTGTCCTCTGTTGGCATTGTATGACACGGGTGTACTTACATGCAAGCATAACATTCATACACATAAAAAATAAAAATAACAAATAATTTTTTAAAAAAGAACAGCAAAGTAATTCTTATATAAAGGGTAGTTTTTTTTTTTTTGAAAAGTGGCCCTTGCTCTCCATTTGGACCTTTGCTTAGCTG
>NW_008327779.1:0-2105 GCF_000622305.1 Nannospalax galili
AAGAGAAACCCATTCTCCAGGGAAGCACAGAGGAGAATGACATCTTTACCCTGCCTTAATCCTCACAGACAGGCACCCTGCCAATTGTGCCATAAGTGCAGGCCCCACCACCTAACCCTGAGGAGCCACCATCACTTCCACAGGGCCCTGCGCAGTCCACACTGAGCCGGAGGAGTCACATCCCCCAGCCTGACACCATTGTCCTTCCCCTCCAGCCAGTGGGGCCCCCAGACTGAGAGGGCAATAAGCCCTTTCATTACTGGCCCTTTGCCACCAATGATCTTTACAGAATGCGACTTTCTCTGAAAACCCTGCGGACTTGATTGACTTATTGGAAACTGTTCTTTTCACTCACCAGCCCAACTGGGACAATTAACACCAGCTCCTGAGTGTCCTCTTCACTATTGAGGAGAGAAACAGGATCCTGGAGGCAGCCCGGAAATTGGTTCCAGGCCCCACCTGGGACCCTACCACAAACCCAGGCATCATTAATGCAAGCTTTCCCCTAGCCATCCCAACTGGGACTTCAACATGGCAGAAGGTAAGGAGAGGCTCCTGGTCTACCACCAGATTCTGTTAGCGGGTCTCAAAATGGCGGCTTAAAAACCAGGCAATATGTCTAAGGTCTATGATGTCAGACCGTGGCCTGAAGAGAGCCTAGCCTCATACTTAGAGAGGTTACAAGATGCCTTCCGGTGGTTCACTCCATATGACCCAGAAGCGGAGGAATCACCTCAAACTGTGATGTTTGCTTTTGTTAACCAGGCAGCCCCTGACATCAAGAGAAAGTTACAGTCTTTAGATAGACTAGGAGAAAAGAACCTTAGGGACTTAATAGCAGTGGCAGAAAAGGTTTATAATAGAAGGGAGACAGCAGAACAAAGAGAGGAAAGAAATGAAAAAATACAGGAAGCAAGCCTGACCAGGGTCCTGGAGAGACAACAGGCCCACCACAAGAAGAACTTCAGAGAGATATTATTGGCAACGAACCTCCAGTACAGAAGGAGCTCATCGGTGGGATCCAGATCATGAAATAAGGTACGGAAAAACCAGTGTGCATACTGCAAGGAGGAAGGGCACTAGGTGAAGGATTGCCCCAAGAAGAATAACCAATCAGCTAAGTTATTACCAGCTCTAATTGGGGTGAAGACAGTGACTAGGAGAGACAGGGCTCAGGTCCCCTCCCTGAGCCCAGGGTAACCCTGAAAATAGAGGGGAAACCAATTGAGTTTATGGTAGATACTGGTGCCCAGAATTTGGTTTTATTGGAGCCAAGAGGGCCAGTGTCCTCTAGAACTACATGGGTATAAGGGGCAACAGGAACAAAGCCCTATTCATGGACTATCTGAAGAAGAGTAGATTTAGGGAAGGGCCAGCTATCCCACTTGTTTCTAGTAAACCTGGAATGTCCCTACCCACTTCTGGGAGAGATTTACTGTCAAAAATGAGGGCACAGATACACTGCACAGCTAAAGGAGCCACCCTGCTTCACAACGGGGCACCGGTTCAGGTTCTGGTCACCAACGATCTGACTGAGGAATATAGACTCCATCAGGAGCCGATCCAACCAAACTCTGATATATCAGATTGGCTCCAAAACTTTCCCCAAGCCTGGGCAGAAAGTGGGGGTATGGGTCTGGAAGGACACAGGCCTCCTGTATATGTTGAACTCAAAGCAGGGGTGGACCCTGTCAAAGTCCAGCAGTATCCTATGCCCCTAGAGGCAAAACGTGGAATTTCTCCACATATCAGAAGATTAATGGAACTGGGAAGATTAATGGGTGCTGAAAACGACCCAGTCTGCCTGGAACACCCCACTCCTGCCTGTCAAAAGTCTGGAAGGACACAGGCCTCCTGTATATGTTGAACTCAAAGCAGGGGTGGACCCTGTCAAAGTCCAGCAGTATCCTATGCCCCTAGAGGCAAAACGTGGAATTTCTCCACATATCAGAAGATTAATGGAACTGAGAAGATTAATGGGTGCTGAAAACGACCCAGTCTGCCTGGAACACCCCACTCCTGCCTGTCAAATGCCCCAATCTGGGGACTATAGACTGGTACAAGATTTAAGGGAGGTGAACAAGAGAGTCATTGACATTCATCCC
>NW_008327779.1:7059-7847 GCF_000622305.1 Nannospalax galili
AAAATAGAAGAGTCCATAACTAAGCTTCAGGACTCTATTGGATCATTAGCAGAAGTAACTTTACAAAACTGAAGAGGGTTAGACCTCTTGTTCTTACAGCAAGGAGGGCTATGTGTTGCCCTGAAAGAGGAATGTTGTTTTTATAGGGACCATTCAGGGCTAATAAAGGATAACATGGCCAAAAGAAGAGAAGGGTTGGAAAAGAGGAGACTATAACCAGAGGCCAGAAAGGGATGGTTGGGGTCCTGGTTCAACCAATCTCCCTGGTTGACAACCCTCATCTCCACCCTCTTAGGTCCCATTATAGTTTTATTTTTAATACTCACTTTTGGGCCATGCATTCTCAATAGATTAGTACAATTCATGAAGGACAGGTTAGGCACTGTTCAACTTATGGTTCAGAAGCAACAAGTCTGTATGCCCCTTAGCACGATCCCCCCACATACCTGTGAGCTGGCTGACCAGAACCCATCATTCGGTTCCCCAGCTAAAAGACAAGGGGGGAATGTAGAACCCTGAGACCCCCTTCATTCACCCGCTACAACCCAATCCCTCCAGACCCCTACTGATTGCTCTTTTAGCTTCTGTAAAATGCTTGGCTGCTGTTATGACATGCCTAGTCATACCCTGGCATGCCCTGACCCCTGCCTGCTATTCCCCATCCCCTCCAGGAAACCAAAGACTAAGCAATCCCGAGCATAAAAACTGCCCTATAGGGTAAAAACAGAGACTCCTGACCCCACAGGTAACAATCAGCACATTCCACAGCCCTGAGAATGGCACCTACC
>NW_008327780.1:0-940 GCF_000622305.1 Nannospalax galili
TTATTTGGGCCAACAGTATGGCCTTAAACACCCCAAAGGAAAGTATAACCAGAGTAAAGTGACCAGTGTATTTAAGAGTTCAAAGGATTACACTTCTCAGACATTAGGCTTAAGTCCAGTATAAAAAGTTATTAGACAATTATTTCTCATTGATGATTTGGTTCTGAATCAGAAAGTGCTGCTCAGATGTTAGACCTCAAATCTTGGTCTGCAATACCGTAGTGCCCACCTGTAGCTATGGGACACAACCCGCTATTGTTCTAAATGATGGCCAAATTTGTTTCCTCCCCCTATCTAGAAGCCTTTGAGAGGGAACTGATACTGATTCTAACCACTCCAACAGGTATCAAAATGTCTGAAAGCAAATCCTGAATCCATCACTCTTGTATCCAGTCTTGGCAGATAAAAGAAAAATGAGGAGGAACCCAATAGATGGATGCTTTTGGAAGCTATCATCAAGAAATTACAATGGGCTCTCACACGAACATTTGAAATTTGCCCTGTTCTGACTTTTTTCTAGTTCCCAGTCTAGAACTTGTAATGCTAATTACTCTTGCCTTTACTTCTCCTTCACAGCTCCCACTTGCGATTCAAGGACTTTCTTTTCCCCCTACAGATAAGAATTATGCAATTTGGGAGTCTTTTTGATAGACCCACTGAAGGAGTACTCCAATTACCTCACCCTGTGTCCTGTTCAGCATAGAAGAATCCAGAGCAGTGTGCATCCCTATTCCCTATCCACAAGCTGGGTAATCTCTTCAAAGGATGTTGTGATAAGAATAGGAGGTAGGAATTCGCTAGGCAGTTAGTGTAAAAAGACCCCAAAGAAAAGTAGCCAGTTTCTTGGCTAAAAATCTAAATGTCCTTGGGCCTCTTAGAACATACTCTATTCCAAATGCCAAAAATGTCAAAAGTATTTGGGAGCTCTTATCTAATCCTT
>NW_008327781.1:0-231 GCF_000622305.1 Nannospalax galili
ATCTCAAGAGTTAGCTACTAGTGTTTTTAGTATTATAAAGACATCGATGCACAGACAGGATTAGACAAGTTGTAAGCAGCTGAATTGGATCTTTGTACAAAACTAACTTGTTGAAAATGGTTTCCTTAACCACAAATTTAAAAATTTTAAATGTAGTTTTTGTTTATGAATCTCTATCATGCTGATGAAGCATAGATGTCTTTATTTTCCTTCCCTTTAATAGAGAATGAT
>NW_008327782.1:0-2078 GCF_000622305.1 Nannospalax galili
TGTCACATTTTTCACATTTGTAGAGTTTCTCTCCAGTATGTTTTCACTGATATACCAGAGCCAGAGCAGCATGAAATAAGGTGAAAGTACACGTAAAGAACCAGAAGTGAATATATTAACTAAACTCACATGTAGAAAATTTACCTATCTCTTAAAGTTGAAGAAGAGACTGTGAAAAATTGCATCAATTCAAGGAAGGAAAGATATCACTTGGAATTTATGGAAGCAAAGAGGATACACAGAGGAAAAAGACACTATCATTCATGGAACAGATGTCAGAACACAAATATAAAGAAGAACTGATGAACAGACAATGTCCCAGAAGATATCCACCCTTAGCAACACAGAAAACAAAATAAGGCCAATATTACTACTAGTAAAGGAGGAAGTAACTATCCATGATTCCAACAACCAGAAAACAAGCCAAATTATACTAAGTAAAGAAATCCTCTCACAGTAATATTATAGTCTCATGTCACTAAACTGAGAGTCAAGTATCACTTGGGTCCAAGAAACACTTTATTTATAATGACATCCAGAAAGAATACTGGTTTTGGCAATCAAATCCCCACAAGTGGGGATAAAAATTCTTACATACCATAAAGCAGACTTCAAGAAAACATAGATAAGAGGAGACAAAATGAAAAGTAAATATTAGTAAAAAGAAATTTATATAGAGAGAACAATTGTAAATATTTCTGCATTTAATTTGAAAATTTCAAGTACAGACCAATGTTAAGGTGGATTCTGATATGACAACAGTGAGCAATTTCAGCACACCACCTTAAATTCTACATGAATTTTTCCAAAACTTGGGGAAGAAAACCCCTCAAAACCAGAACTATTTCATAGATGAACAGGATTTCAATGATATCCACAGATTATTACTGAGTGGATGTAAGAAGGAAAAACACTCAGATTTATATAGAAATTATTCTAGATATTATCTAGATATAGATATTCTAGATATTTAGATCAGCATCATCTAAAGTAAATGGTTTAAAAATAGATCATGCCAGGGGTGGTGGCACACGCCTTTAATCCCAGCACTTGGGAGGCAGAGGCAGGTGGATCTTTGTGAGTTCAAGGCCAGCCTGGTCTATGTAGTGAGCTCCAGGACAGCTGGGGCTACAGAGAGACCCTGTCTCAAAAAGACAAAAAAAAATAGATCATGTGCTTTTAAATTATATTGGAACAAAACTGAGAATACACAGGTAAAAAAAGTCAAGATCCTATAAAAATGCGTGTTTATGCAGCAAATTTCATATGAATGAGTTTTAGGTTATTGTTATACCCAACAGGGAAATTACATAACCTACATATTTCTTCCTGAAGACAAACCATAATGGCTAGCAATCATGACTTCAAACATAGGTGTAAAACAAAATAAATAGCATAGAAATGGAATTCAAATTTCTCCTTAATGAAAAAGCCAAGCACAGTGCATTAGAGGGTGAGAAATAACCAATAGAAAAGAAAGAAAACAAAACACAGAATATGAAACATTTCATTACATCAATCACTATCTCCAAACACTGGACAAGATAACCAACAAAGTGATAGAAAAAGTAATTTAATAAAAATCCAGGTGAGAAGGGGCTGCTAAAGGAGACATCGATGAAAAACAAAGTGTCATTAAAGAATACCTGACAACACGTTAAAAAAGCTAGAAGTGGATCTAGAAGAAATGGACCTAGAAGAAATGCATAAATCCCTAAAGACTTTTGATCTGTCAATATTAAATGTGAAACAAAAAAACTGAGGCAACATTTCAATGTCTCCAAGAAATGACAGGCCAAGTCTGAAGAGGTCCATGACAGATATCTCACAAATATTTTCTTAGCCACTTAACTCTGTATTTGGTCAACAAACAAATAAAACATACAACCATATACAAAGTCAACTATTACCCAAATATCCATATTTAGGTTAGAAGTTGTAAACATTTAAAGAGAGGAGACTCATAAGGGTGTGTGATGTACATTTTTTGTTTCTTCCCACACTTTTTATTATTCTATGGGAATTTCAAGTAATGCATTTTGATCATGTTTCCCATGCCTCCCTCTAGTGGAGGTGAA
>NW_008327782.1:2090-3727 GCF_000622305.1 Nannospalax galili
CCTACCCACCCAACATTTTGTCCTTGTTTCTTTTTGTTTATTTTTCAATGAACAGATGAAATCTTCACCAAACATACACACTTAAACATCCACCCAGAGACTCTGATAGAACTGGGGCTACACCCATGAAAATCAGTGACTTTTGATTGCCAGTAGCGCCCAGCCAAGGGGTGGAATTTGTGTCCACCTGGCACTTTTCATTTTTGAATTTTGTCTAGTTTGAGCTTCTGCAGAAATTACATATGATGCTAAAATCACCGTGATTTCATATGTGCAGTTGCCCTGGTACTCCCAGAAAACATTTTTCTTGTAGTCAAACACAGCATCTGAATGCAGATCTTTCTACTTATGCAACAATCTGTGGCCTTGGGGGTAAGGTTGTGATATAGAGGTCCCATCTTGGGCTGAGTATATCACAGACTCTTATTATTAGCTTGTGGTCAAGTTGTGTGTCTCTGTGTCAAGCATCATCTACAGCTAAAATAATCTCTAATGAGGCTTGAGAAATTAATCTGTTGATATAAATGGGAAGTCACAAAGATTAAGTTTAATAGCACATCTACTTATCAGAATAATTGGAAGTTGACTCAGGCCTATGAATTAGGTAGCCACAGGTCCCTGGTCCAAATAATGGTGCCAGATAGGAGTTTTCTCTAATGAAGCAGGCCTTAAAACCAATCAGGAAATGGTTGTTTACTTCCATAACTTTCATGCCACAATCTTCCTGGACCGGTCACCACTATATCTTACAGGGACCAAATAATTGATGATTTTTTTTCTCCTCCAGTGCCATGCATAGCATCTTGCAGTGCTTTGTCATACAGCCTGTAGGGAAGAGCTTCTAGGAAAAAACAGCTATTTTCTCTGAGTCAAGTGTGTATTTTATTTAGCAATAGGGTCTTACCAAAAAGATCTAGAGGGTAACCCACAGCATTGGCAATAGCTTACAATGTTTGCTGGTCTATGGAACCTAGCCAATAACTCCAAAAGAGGTCACCATTCCTGTAACTTGGCTTTCTGTTTGTTGATCATGGTGTCAAAATGGGAGTATTGTCTCCCTGTTGTAGGGTAACTCCATTGAAACCCTTTGATATATGTGCCTGTATATATTTTAGGATATATCTGTTTTATATAGTAGGCTTCCATATGACTTTTACAAAAGATCTTCAGTGTTAGTTCTTGCCCACATTTCCTCATTACTCACCACGTTCAGACCTTCCAGTTCTATTGTTTCTATTTGAACATTTATACCTCTGTGTTGCATTTTTCCTCTTTTGAAAGCCACTATCCTTGCTGGCCCCTTACTAACTTATAGATTTCTATGTATGCCAAATGAAACATACACTTTGAATATTCAATTGAAATATGGAAAAGTGAGAGAAAATATGTATCAGTAGTATCTCACTGTGAATGTTTACCAGTTACTTTCCTGCTCCTGTGGTAATATACATCAACCAAAAGCAAAGTTCCATCTTTCACACTGTTCAAGAAAATATGGCCAGGATCTTCACAGCAACACCTAACGCTCTGGTTCCACATCTGTCTTAGTTATTTTTCTTTTACTGTGATAAACTACCATGACCAATTCAAGGATGTAAATATTTTTTGGTTTATGATTCCAAAAACAAAGTTAAAAA
>NW_008327782.1:4909-6556 GCF_000622305.1 Nannospalax galili
AGGTAAAGAATTTTTTACCATTCTCTAGGCTGCCCCTATACTAAATAGATTGTGTCCTTTGCTGAACTAAAGCTTTCTATATTCATGAGATCCAAATGATCACCTGTTCTTATGTACAACTTGACATACATACCAAGAAAAAATCAAAGAGACAATACAATTTACACTTGCATTAAAAAAAATATATCATGGAAGAAAGTCAAATGGAGGAAGTGAAAGTAAATCTTGGGTAATTTTTTAAGACACTGGAGAAAATATTTAAAATGGATACAAAAAGACTTAAAGAACTCTCATGCTCATGAATTGGTAGGATTAGTAATTTGGAAATGGCTATCCTCCAAAACGCAATCTACAAATTCAATGAAACACCTATCAAACTCCCAACACAATTACAGACAAAAATTTAAAGTTTGTAATGAACCACAAGGGACCCGGATTACCAGAATAATTAAGAATATGGAAAAATGTTTCTGGTACCTTCATCCCTCATTTCAATTTATTCAAGAGCTTTTTAAATAAATACAGCATAGTACCATTATGAAAAGAGACACATGCATCTGTGGACTGTGGAAGTAAAATGATGACTGGAATGTTAAGTCCATGCACATATAGCCATGTGATTTTTGACATGAGGCTAAAAATAAACATTGGCGAAAGAACAGCACCTACACCAAATGGGGCTATTCAAAGTGGGTGGCTACATGTAGAAGATAAAAACTACATCCTTATCGCTCAACCTGCCAAAAACTCAACTGAAAAAGGATTAAGGAACCTGAATTAAATCATGATACCTTGAATCTGACAGAAGAGAAAGTAGTGAATACACTTGATCTTATTGCGGAGGAGGGGACATTCTGAAAACAACCCAGTAGTGATGACATTAAATCCTCACACATATACAGGAAAGACCTAACCTGGAAGTTCTCAGACGGAAAAGGTCAGGAGCACTTCCCTACTCAATCCACAGAGCTAGCATTACCTTGAAAGGAAAACCTGATTAGAGTACAGTAACTTCAACAAAAACTGTACATAAGTTCCCTTGGGGAACAAAGTTGCATAATTACAGAAGAAATATTTGGGAATAATTTCAATAATATGTTAAAACAATCACATGTCATGACCAACAAACTTTAACTCCAGGTATGCAAAGTGGATCAAGAGACACAAAACAAGAAATGGAATACACAATATGAATACAGATAAGGACGGAAATGACAAGATCAGCCTAGAAAATGCAAAAATGTATTTGTAAAGATCAAATAGTGATTTGTGTAAACATGTTGAAGAAATTTGTAAAAAACATAAAGACAAATTGAAAATGAAGAGACAGGTATGACAAATGGAGAGCAACAGAATGAACTAAAAACCTGCATTCCCTCTAACATCTGGAATGAGACGGGGGTGCTCACCCTCCCTACCACTATTCAGTGGGATGCTTCTTGTTTTAGAGCAGCAAGACAGTATGGGACAAAATGGATTAGAATAGGAAAAGAAGAACTCAAAAAATCTCCATTTGAGTGACATGAGACTTTATGTAAAAGATCCTTTAACATGTTTTAGATGTGATAAATTCATTTTGTCACTATTGCTGGGCAGAAAAATCAATATAGGTATAAAGATGTTTAATACGTTTGTTATAAAATGCCC
>NW_008327782.1:9641-12075 GCF_000622305.1 Nannospalax galili
CTCTCTCTCTCTCTCTCTCTCTCTCTCTTTATTTTTGAGACAGGGTCTCCCTGTAGCTCCAGCTGGCCTGTAACTCACTATGTAGAGCAGGCTAGCCTCAAACTCACAGAGATCTGTCTGACTCTACCTTCCAAGTGCTGGGAATAAAGGCTTGTGAACCCACGCTGGCCTAGTATATTCTCTTTTTTAATCATATATTCTCTCTCTCCCTCCCCCCCCTCTCTCTCTCTGTATTTTTGAGACAGGGTCTCCCTGTAGCCCGAGCTGGCCTGTAACTCACTATGTAGAGCAGGCTAGCCTCAAACTCACAGAGATCTGTCTGACTCTACCTTCCAAGTGCTGGGAATAAAGGCTTGTGAACCCACGCTGGCCTAGTATATTCTCTTTTTTAATCCTCCGTTTCTGGCCTAAAATACATCTGAAAGGAATACACTGGCCAACTTATGCATCCAAAAGGAAGGGGTTGAGAACAGGGATCTGTACTGCAGAGAATAATGGAAACAGGAAGACAAGATCAACTGACTGAACAATGTTCGTGTCATGTATACAAATGGTTACAAATCAGACTCCTCCATGTGTGTAACATTTGATGAATGAAACTCTCAAAAAAACAAACCAACAACAACAAACAAACAAAAACAAAACAACAACAAAGAAAAAAAGGAGAAGAAATGAGAGAGTTTGAAAAGTTTATTCCTGAGGTAGAAAGATGGTTCACAGTTGAAGAATACTGGCTTCTCTTGCAGATGACCAGGGTTGAGTTGCAGCACCCATAGCGTGCAGCGTGCTGTGCTTAACACCTGTTCAAAGGGCTCACACACTGTCTTCCAACCCCCACAGACATTGCTCACAGGGATGCACCTACATTCATGCAAGCAAAATGCTCATAAAATAAAAATAAATAAATAGCTTTTAATAAAAATAAAATCTTTATCTGAGGACACCATATTTTACATATTGTGACATTTCCTTGATATTTTGTTATACATATAGACACTGGATATTGATCTAGTCAGTCATTAACATATCCACATGTAAAATTTTATATTTTCCTACGGTCAGTGTATCCAAATTTGTCTTCTCTAAAAATGTTAAGATAAAATTCAGGTTGGAGAGTTTAATTCACTCGCTGTGCCGTAGAACAGGAGGATTCAGGTAAGCGATGAAGCCATGACAGTGTTTCTGTTATCTACCACACCTTCTCCCCAGTCACTGCACACTGCTGTTGTACCTTCAACATCTATCATCTGTCTTTTCTTTTATCGTACTTCTCTTGGGTCTCAGATCATGCAGTGCCTGTGTTTCAACTTCCTCTACCTAACGGTGTCCACCAGATCAATCCTGTTCTCAAGTATGAGAATATTCTACTCTTTTCTATAATGGAACTGTAGTGTATTCTTTAGAAATGTGTATTCTATCACATTGCAATAAACCTTCGATTCTCCTCCACTGTGAGTGTACCTCAGGGACCCACTGCGCATTCATTCTGCACCAAAAGCTCTGCTCTGCTTGGTTCCTGCGGCTGGGGGGGTCTTTCTCATCCCTGTCATGTTCAGTCTGCTGCCCATTCCCCAACACCCTTTTCCCCCCCGATCACAGGATTCCCTAGGACTCAGTGGAGCTTTCCAGGCCCTCAGGACCCAGGGTCCACCAGCCTTTGGAGCCTCTCCACCCCTCCTCTGGCCCCACTCACTCCACCCCAGGCACCTGAGCCTCATTCTTCCAACTCCACCCATGCCACACCCCTTCTCTAATCATTTGAACTTGCCCCAATTCTGTTTTTTTGGTCACTCTTCTGACTGTCCCTGACCCTCTCAGACCCCACCCTCCCTCACACCTCTAGATCCCAACCAAGTGGCTCCAGCTGTCATTCTAGCCCTGGACTCAGTACACACCCTCTTTACAGGGTTGCTTTGGGCTTAGACCACACTTGGACCTAGTAAGACAGCCTACACCCTTACCTAGATCCCCAGCCTGGTTTCTGTCCTCCTGAGACACCCCAAAGACCCCCAGCCTGAAACCTCACCTTGGGATTCCACCCCCCTGGAATAAAAAACTCAGAAAAAGACATAAAGCAGACTAAATACAAACCCTCAGATCCCATCTCCAAAATGGTGAAAATGTGATAAACCAAGAAAATATGCCCCTCTCCCCAAAATAGCAGCAATTCCATAGTGATGTTCCCTAAGAGAGCAATTTACAAGAAATCTAAGATATAGAGCTCAAAAAGAACACATACATATGTACAAGAAGTTCAAAGCAGATTGCTATAAAAATTACCCTGAGATTGACCTGACAGTGGAGCAGAATCAACCCATGCTCAGGAAGCAGAGGATGTTTATCCTTGGATACATTTGAGATAAACTGTTCCCGAGAAACTGAGGCTCTGACCAGAAATACAGATTTTTATAGGATTTCTCATGTCAGAACTTGG
>NW_008327783.1:0-2598 GCF_000622305.1 Nannospalax galili
AAATAACTTCTAGGTGGTCATACAATAACAGGATAACAAGGTGGTCTCATGGCCTGTGTCAGGGCGACCCAAGACAGCAAGCAGGTTATAGAAGTGAAAACAAGCTGGTTAGTGAAAATATAATATCTGGAATTATCGCATTCCATGATTCATGGCGAGGGCAATTTTCCAAGGCCCAGGGTTGCCCCCCTTTTCCTTTCGGTGTGGAGCAAAGTTGCTGCTGAAATGGCTCTGAACAAAACGGAGTAACTTAGGGAAGTTCGCTGAGCCAGGTCATCACACTCCTCTCTATCCTCTGGTATCAATACTTAACAAATCAAATCCATATGAATAATAGCAATCACATTTTGAAGACATTCATGGCGAGGGCAATTTTCCAAGGCCCAGGGTTGCCCCCCTTTTCCTTTCGGTGTGGAGCAAAGTTGCTGCTGAAATGGCTCTGAACAAAACGGAGTAACTTAGGGAAGTTCGCTGAGCCAGGTCATCACACTCCTCTCTATCCTCTGGTATCAATACTTAACAAATCAAATCCATATGAATAATAGCAATCACATTTTGAAGACTGCCCTACCATGAACAAACGTCTAGTTCCTTCTAAGGTTACACGAATCTGACCTCCAGCATCTCCCACATTGCTAGAATAGGATTCATTACATTTTCTGTCTCCAAGTTCTTAGTGGTGACAGTTTTCACCAGCGCAGCTACTACACACTTCATATTGTCAGGTATGTTTGTTCATCTGTATTGTGAACAGTGTCTACAGGACACCTGTTCTCACCAAAGCCTTAGGACCAGCTACAGATGTGGGGACTATGGCTGTAATGTCACATGGTACAGTCAGCCTGGAAACCACAGTTCATGCTGGAAGCCCACAAAGATGAGCTGAACTTGTATGTTCTAGTTGCCTCTCATATTGGTGGGATTGGATGTGCTGGGGCGGGGGGCCGGGTCAGAAGAAGGTATAGTCTTTGCAGGCCTGGTGTTCCTTCACACCAAAGCATTCATTTGACATATCAGTGATAGCATGTCTCTAGGACACCCATCAAAATTTCACCTTTGATACACTGTTTGTCTCTGTCTGCTGTCTGATAGAAGTGCTCTGAAAACTGACTGGGCATGGTTGTACAGGTCTATAATCCTAGCACTCAAGGAGTGGAGGCAGGAGGACTTGAAATTCAAGGTCATATTTTACTACATATTGGGTTTGAGGCCAGCCTGGGTTACATGAGACTCTGCCCCTCAAAACTGTTTTGAAGTAGTAATGTGGTAGACAGAATCCTAAGATGTCCCAGTACTCATAATCTTGGTACACATTTCCTCTATTATCAAACCAAGCATTAATCTGTATGTTGGTGTAAAGGGATTTTTGAGGCATAATTAAGGTTTTAAGTCAGGTGATATGCTGGATAGCTTTAGTGTCAACTTGACACACCTGGGTTGAGGAAGCCTCAATTAGGGTCTTGCCTCCATTGTACTGGCCTGTGGGCATGTCTGTGGGGCATTTTCTTGATTGTTGAGTGATGTGGGAGGGCCCAGCACTGTGGGTGGTGCCACCCATGGGCAGGTGGGTCTGTGTTGTATAAGAAAGCAGGCTGAGCAGGGACCAGGGGAGCAAGACAGTAAGAGGATTCCTCCATAGCCTGTGCTCCAGCGCCAGCCTCCAGGTTTCTGCCCTGAGTTCTTAATTTGGGCTCCCTGATGAACTGCAACCTGGGAGATATAAGCCAAATAAACCCTTTCCTCCTTGGTCAGAGTATTTTGTCACAGCAATGAAGAAACAAACTAGTACAGGAGACATGGGGGTGTCTACTGGGTTTGGGGTGCCAGGAGCCACACAATCCCAGCAACCCAGAGGATGGGGTCACTGTCATTTAAATTTAGTGATGAGTATCTTTATTCAGTAATACCATTGGCAGGCCTCTACGCAAATCCATGTGATTCTAAATATGCTTGAGCTTTGTGGCGATGTGATACTGCTTCCACAGCAAAGTGCCTCACATGAGTTGGCTTACGACAACTGACACTGGGGCTCCAGAAATGATGAAATACGTTAAGAGCACTTACTACCCTTGCAGAGGCCCCAGCTTCGGGTCTCAACACCCACATGGTGGCACATAACCACGTGTCAAGTGGAAAAAAATACTAGAAATCATGGAAAGAGAGGAGGGACCCAGCCTGCTAAACTACGTGAAAGGAAAAATTGAACAGCACTGAGTGATTTGCTCCATTTGATACCCCAACCTTAACAACAACAAAACTAACCATAATGCAAACCTAAACCTAACACTGAACTAAAGCCAAAGTGATTTTGCACACGACCATTGCTGGGCTCTTGTGAGTAGTTGACCCGTTGTGTCCTTGTGAGCATGTGGGTATGAGTGTGTGGGCACGCGTGCCTGTTTGTGTCTTCACCTCAGGTAACACAAGACTCTATGGTCATATACACCTGACAGCATACTAGAAAACACACACTAGCATGATCTCGATGGCGCAGGTAGGGAGACTGGGAAGAACCTGAGAGGAAAGGGACGGGTCTGTGGTGACACACAGGTACGGCAGGGGGGGTTGGAAACCAGCTTGGTTTTCTCAGAGCTGAGG
>NW_008327783.1:4795-5646 GCF_000622305.1 Nannospalax galili
TGGGGCTGGAGAGATGGCTCAGCGGTTAAGAGCACTGACTGTTCTTGCAGAGGACCCAGGTTCGATTCCCAGCACCCACTTGGCAGCTACGAACCGTCCTTAACTCCAGTTCCAGGGGCATCCGAAGCCCTCTTCTGACCTCTGTGGCATTGCAGGACATTGGTGCCCTCACATACATGTAGGCAATACACTCGTACACATAAAATAAAAATAATAAAAAAAAATTTAAAAGAATGATTCTGGTTTGCAAAGCATTCACGTTTATGTTTCTCAGTATTTTCACTAAACACAAATATTATTTTACAACCTGAAAAACAAGCAAGTGTAATAAACAGAAGACACGCAGACAGGAATCTGTCAAAAGAGATTGTTCTAGATGAGCCCTATAAAAGATGTTCCATTTAAGAACAGCCACCACCATGATGAGCACAACAGGGGCCAAGTGCTGTTCACACCACATGCTTCATTTTAACCTCACAAAGCCCCGTGGGGTGGCCATCTCTTCTTTTTGTTTTTTGGGGTTTTTTTGTCTTTTTGAGACAGACCGCCTATAGCTCCACCTGGCTTGTACCTCACTATATAGGCCAGGCTGGCCTTGAACTCACAGAGATCCACCTGCCTCTGCCTCCTGGGTGTTGGGATTAAAGGCGTGTGTCACCACACTCGCCTAATGGTGACCCATCTTTTTGATGTTTATTTTGTTGAGAAGAGAAGCGGAGCAGAGTGAGCAGGTTAAGGTTCATCTAGGGGTCCAGGTAGCTTGTCAGGGTCTCTCTGCAAGCAAAACCAGCTGAGTCTAATTCTTCAAACACAGTTTGACTTCTGTACAAAAAGCTAGCTTTATTTAATAA
>NW_008327784.1:0-3526 GCF_000622305.1 Nannospalax galili
CATGGTGGTGAAAGGCTCTACAGGTACCCAGGAGCTTGAACATATTCACTGCACATATGTTTCTACTGTTGTCCTCGTCTGTTTGGGTCACAGAAGGACCAGATCAGCGTAGCTCAGAGCAAACCTCTCAGGTCATAATTATGCATCTCCACAGCTACCTGATCCACTCTTCGCTCTGTAGCAATAGCCACCTTGGGGCTTTTTATCCAATCTGGTAGAACACTTCCTTGGCTGGATCAGTTCCCTCCCTCTATTTGGTGGATGAGAGGCTCTTGCTCAAGGCTTCTGAGCAGAGGTCCCTGTTGTGCCAATTCAAGCTCTGACAGCCATCCTTAGGAGATAGGAAAAGGACACTGGAGGTCACCTGTTAACCAGATGGAACAAAGGAGAGTTCTCTGGGCGAACTACCATGGAAGAAGGAGAGATTACAGAGAAATTTAGAACTGAGTGCTCCTTAGCAAGCAAATCTATATTTGCTCTGTGGAAGTAGAAATCAAGGCCCAGAGAATTTAAATGTTGGGGCTCAATGCCACTGTCACTCAGCTTCATAGTTTCCTTACAAACGCAACCTGTTTGTCATTCACAACCAAGACTCCCTAGTAAAAGCTGTTGTTTGTCCCCGCCTGCCTAGGGAAGCAGATAGCGGCTACAATGACAACGGCCCTTTGCTGAGAGAACCGGTGTGTCCTGGCAGCGCCATCCTAGTCAATGTTTCTGACTAGTGCTTGGAGAATGTTATTAGGGCTCCATGCAAATGGAATCAAGCGCTGCTTCTCCAGATTGAAAAATGGCTTGGCCTCTTGGCCACCCTTTAGCATTTGCACAATCCAGTTAATCATGTCACCTCTGCTCCACCCCAGGGAAGGAAGCTAAATACTGTGCTGGTGGATTCCTTGTTAGATATTTCTAATCAAAAGGGATAAAGGGATTAACTGTAACTGTAGAAAACACACACACACACACACACACACACACACACACACACACACTCCTGCATATACTTCCTCTTTGAATTTTGCAGAGAAAATTATTTTTGTCATATGGTATTTTAACACCAGGGTTATCAAGTATGTTTTATCTGCTATTCTGTATTAAAGATACCTCTGAGCCTGATTTATAGCCAGGTAAAATGAATTTCCATCTCAGAAGGAAAGGTCCAAAGGCAAGTTATTTCTGAATAATATATATGGCTTATAGCTGCTGCAGCAGAAAAAAACACAACAGCGAAGTGACTTTATTAAGCATGCTTTTCATAACTGCATTTTGAACAATGCAAGCCATAAAACGGAAATATGAGCATGCTACTCAACATTAAAATGCTTTGTAATGTGCTTTTGGAAAAAGCTAAAGTTGCAGGCTAAAAGGGCAGGTGCTCTTTGTAAATTAAAGAGCAGGGATGCACACAGATTCATCACAGGAAATCTGAGAACCATTCAAAGTGAAGCTTCAATGAGCTTCGAACCCAGACTCCTTAACTCTCAAATCATCGGCCCTCTCAGGCAATAGTGAAGAGCCGAGTAGAAGAGCAATCTTCTCCTTCTTTCCATACCATTTCCTCCTCCAGAGAACACGTTTAGAGAGAAATTAGACTGGCCTCTGCTTGCATCTTCCTTCCTCTCCTCCTGGATGTTGCAGGCTGGTGACCCTGGGCTACCTCCTTGTACTCTGGGCCTTGTTTCCCTCCACGATCAGTCTAGTGCTCACCACTGGGCCGGGGATGAGGGTAGAGGTGTTGCCAACACATGCAAGGGGGGCCATAGGAAGGGACAGCAGTTCTCACTGTCATCTGGCTCGTTCCACCTCTTAGCACTTGCCCATTTGAAAGTCCAACCAACTATCATGTGATACAAGTAAGACTTTGACAAGTGGAATAACTTTGTTAACTTGTTAGCACCAGCGGAAATCTAGATTTTGTACAATTGATACACTCTTGGACCATCAGACATTGAGTGTCAGCTGAGGACTCTGAGTGACCCTCTTATAGTGTTTCTGAAGGTCCTGCCGCTCTGTTTGGGGTATCTCCATCATGCCAGCAAGCCCTCCTCAGACCAAAGCTCTTCCTCTCCTACCACCACTTTAGGCACTCTGTCTAGAACAGTGCTGTGGAAAGAACTTGGGTGTCGTTAGAAGAGATGGACTGGATGCCTGCCTGGGCTCTACCATTTCCTAGCCACACGTGGCCCCAGGCAAGTCCTCCCACTTCTCTGGGCTTCAGATTCTTCATTTCATCAAATAGAGACCATCTTTTCTGTCCTTACATCTAACTACACCCCAAGCTCTAGGTCTTACCGCAACATGTCAATTTTCATACTCCAAATAGTGACAATTTACAGAATAAAATATCATCTAAATCTGTCACTACCCAACTAACCGAGACACACGCCTTCCAATATATGTCACCACTTTCACTGATGAGGTCACAAGATGACTCTATTTCCAGGGTTGAATCGTCCCTGCCTCTTCCTGACCTGGTCTCTATACCTGATTTCCTTCCTGTTCCGGTCATCTCTAGGCCCACCCTTTCTCTCGTTCCATCTTCCAGGGCCATTCAAAAGCCTCTCTAGTTCTTGGACAATCTTTGCCAGTGGATTCGCCACAAGGCTTCCTTATTTAGTGTGATGGCCTCACATACTTCTTCCCTGGAGGAGCCCTTGGTCCTTGGGGGAGGGAGTCCATGTACACCGCCGTGAATACCCTGATGACTCTCAGACCCTCTTCTCCCCTTGCCCTTCAGCTCTGGAAAGATGATTCCTTTTGGGCATCCAGGTCCATGCCTCTGCACACGCCCATGGCCATGCTTGGTGCCATGTCTGCTTGGAGCACTCTTTTCCTCCCTCTAACCTTCTCCCTGAAGAACCCAGGAAGTTTTCACTGCTGCAGACCAAGTGCTGTGCTTCTCGTTACTCTGCCATTTAGGGTCCAGGGCATATGACCACCTACTGCTCTAGTAGTTCCTCAAATGGCTGCATCTCATCATATCAGTCTTACAATGTGACTTGACATTATTCCCACTGAGAAGTGAGATTCCTGTGAATGGAGGAAGGGACTGCAACACTTGGACCAATAGAATAAGGTAAAAGTGACACCTGCTCATTTCTGAGGCTGGGTCACAAAGCCATGCATCTTCTGTCATCTCATCATATCAGTCTTACAATGTGACTTGACATTATTCCCACTGAGAAGTGAGATTCCTGTGAATGGAGGAAGGGACTGCAACACTTGGACCAATAGAATAAGGTAAAAGTGACACCTGCTCATTTCTGAGGCTGGGTCACAAAGCCATGCATCTTCTGTAGCCTCTCTTTGGGCACAGCCAGCATGCTGTGAGGATCCCCAGACTATGTAGGGAGACTACAGCTCCAGCTGAGGTCTCAATCACCAGCCACCACCAACTACCAGACATAGATGTGGGAAAGCCTTTGAGAAGACTCCAGCCCCAGTCACTATCCCCATACACTGAATGAGAGCCCTTGAGCAAGAGCCAGCAGGGAGGGAGACCCACTCAACCCAGACCCATGAGACATAA
>NW_008327784.1:4997-8469 GCF_000622305.1 Nannospalax galili
GATATGGAGGGAGAAGAAAGTGGTGGGATTGTTGGCTTCCCGCCTTCAGCTTGAGGAACTGGATTTCAGGGGGCCGACCCTGGGGGGGCATAGTCTAAATTGAGCCTGGATGTTAGTCCTAAAATCACCGTAGCCATTATTATTTTTAAATTTTTAATAATTGTTGCATAAATGTGTCTGCCTACATGGTGTGTGTGGTATGTGTGTGGTGTGTGTGTGTGTGTGCATGTGTGTGTGTGTGTGTATCATTATGGCACATATACAGAAGTCAGAAGACAACTTTTAGCAGCTAGTTCTCCCCTTCCATTGTGGGTTCCAGGAATTGAATTCATGTCATCAGGCTTGTGCAACAAGGAATTTTGCCCACTGAGCTATCTTGCCAGCCCAGGAATTTTTATTTAAGCATATGTAACAAAAGGCACAACACTGTTTTCTGATGATAATATATGTGCCCAGACTGTTCATCACACTGCTGAGCCATAGAGCTTCCAACAGCACTCATTATAGTACCTTCCGTTGTTCAAAGCACAACAGCACCCAGCACCCTCTAGAGAGTTGACAAGCCAGCTCTGAATGTTCAACAATTGATCCGACACCTCAAAGTAAGTCCTGGGCCCCAGCACAGGCTGTATCAATCCCTCTGCTTTGGCTTCTTCATCTATATGATATTGTTGAAAATTACGGTTCTGAGCTGTGTTCCAGCTGATTACACATCTGGGGTCGGAATTCCATTTCCATTGGCCACTTATGACATTAACCGTGATGTAACAGTATTTCAGTTTTGTCTGGACTAGTCTACCCTCTGTTCCAAATCAATTAGGTGGTGTCCTAGCCCTAGTGGGTGGAGCCCTGATGCAAAGAGAATTTTTGCCTGTCTTTCTTCCCTCCAAGTGTACAGAGGTAAATTTCTGATAACCAGGAGAAAATAAGAGTTGAGTGCTGGAAACAGGTCTATGGTGTGTAAAGAGAACTCTAAGTTCTGTACAATATGAAAAGTCACACTGCCCTTGCTTTTGATATTGTGGAAATAGTCATTAAAGTAGAAATTAATTGCAGAGAAAAAACTCACTATTCCCATTCTTAGAGAGACTCCTCATCATACCCAAGTTATTAGGCCTCTGAACCCATTTCTTTCATGCTGTGTGTGGCTCCCCCACATGCAGGCTGGTAACTCTCTATAAGGGGAATTTCAAGGTGGAAAAGGAAATCAAGAGGCCATTGTAGGGGCAAAGTAAGATTGGCAGCCAAAGCTCCTTGCCCAGTGCGTGGTGCATGAAAACTCCTGTCGGTCTGGAACTCCCCTCTGGCATCCTGCTCCCTTTCCTTCCAAGCACAGCCCAGAAATGCACAGGGCCACATATTTCTGCCAGTACCAGGAGAAACCTACCCTGTCACTAACTCAGGACACTCATAGATTAGTAGCCCTCAGCCTGGAGCCTAGCGCAGAGGTTAGCTAAGCAGTGAATAGTTTGAGTACAAAAGCCCCTCCAAGCCTTTTGGAAGCCTAGCTGACTCTAGGTAAGGAGACTGACTAGCTGTTCCTTCTATTTTACCGCGGCAAGGATGAGAAAAGACCAAGCAGGAGTCATCGGTGATAATGTATGATTTCAATGGTTATCAAAGAGATGGTAATGTTAAGGCAGGTGAGCAATTGTGGTACCTTCATAGGTATGTGTATGTGTGCGTGTGTGTGTATGTGTGTGTGTGTGTGCACACTTGTATATATCCTCCAGTCAATGTATATTTTCTGTGGATCAGGCACTATGCTAAGGACATTCTAAGCATAATCTCATTATTTCCAGGAGGGGAACCTGAACCTCAGATAATTTATATGGATTACCTGATTTTACCCAATTATAGCAGAGGAGAGAGGATTTGTACACACACTGGATGAAGTTCCCAGGGACACCACCTAGAGGAACAGACTGGTATCCTCCCAATGTCCGTTTCCTCCCAGTCCTGTTCATCTCTTACCCAGTGCCTTCATGTAGCCTTCAAAGTTGTCATTGCTCTCCATCTCCCAGGTTCCACTCTGGTCCTTCGACATGGTGGTAGCCTCTGGTTCGATGTGGTATATGGTGAGCGTGAAAGAGCAGGCTTCAGGGAGAATGTTAACTGAGCTACTTTTATAGCACAGTGGGCCAGGTTTATGAAGATAACAAAGTCAAAGGTCCTAAGCACAGCTCAAAGGAACTTGCCTTTCCTTTGCAAAGTTCAATAGCTCTGTGGACAATCCAGGCACAAAGTCCTGCTGTGGTCAGGTGTGCATGTCCCAGTGACCTCCTCCAGTACACATGGAGCTTTGGAGTCATTCATTTTTGACTCACTGGTCTCCCACTGAGCCCTTAGCCCTACACAGAACATTCAATTCAGTTCCTGAGGAAAACAGGCATCCAGTACCCACCACCCCACATGCTCTGCAGGACATAAGCACCCCGGCCTGCCGGTCACACAACCACCAGCCTTTCTGATCCGGCTGGTAAAGCTGAGATGAAACTCACATCCATGGAACTATAGTCTGCATCAGGCAGAGACTGTATTTCATTTTGCTTTAGTTTACAAAAGCTCTGTGAGTTATATTTAACAACCCTGTAAGCAAGGCTCAAGGAGGTTAAATAGCATGCCTAATAATGACTTGTAAGTGACAGAGCCAGGAAAATGGATTAAGGCAGCAGAATGGGATAGAAAGGGCCATTGGGGATTCATTTTTAAGGCTTAGCTAGAAGCCACAGCAGGGTAGGCCTTTCCCCACACTGAGCTTTAAGCACTTCCACACAGTCCCTCAAATGGTACCCTACAGGTCTTTCCTGCAAGATTGTAAAGACAAGATGGCTGGGTAAGGGAGGGAGTTGGGAACAAGAAGGTCTGTTAACTGTGATGAACCAGGGGCTTGGGTGTTAATGAACATGAGGAAAGGAAGTGTCAGTGCCAGTGTAAGGCAGGAAAGGGAAACCCTGTGACTGTAGGAAGCCCAAACTCTTAAATAACTACTGCTTCAGTGAGGATGTGTGCTAGTCAAAATAGGCCTCCAGCAACAAGAAAGTTCATTTATTTAGCTTTGATTCTACATGGGTTTAAATAAGGTCTTCCCTGCTCTGACCTCAGTTTGGAATTTGATTTTATACTTCTGGGCTAACTGAAGGTATTTAAAATTAAAGAACCCTGAGATTTTGATATGTTTAGGCTCTTGGTGAAAAGTAAGTATAAAAACTGTCTAGAAAGATACACTTTCAAATTAGGCTAGACAGAATTTTCTGTGAGGAAGCTGTGTCAAATATGAGTTTATAATTCAAAATTACAGAACATTATGAAGCTAATCTACCCAAAACCAAGCATCACCAGAAATACATAGCTAAACTAAATTTCTAAGAACTCCAGAAAATAAAAAGATCAGATACAGATTTTTAAAAATGTGCTTAAGCTCCTACCCTCAGGCCTCTCTTGGGGTAAGTCTATCACGGAGCCCTCCGTG
>NW_008327785.1:0-1106 GCF_000622305.1 Nannospalax galili
CTGCTCCCTGAGAGGCAGCCCAGTGGTCTGTTTGCTCTCAAATAAACTGCTCCCCCCCGGGAATATTATTATTTGTGTGTGTGTGTGTATGTGTTTGTACAGTCCTGTGGTTTCCACGGTGTGTGTGGAGGTCAGTCAGTTCTCTCCTGCCACCCTGTGGGATCTATGGATCAAACTCATGTTATCAAGTCTGTGCAGTGAGTACCCTTACCTGCTGAACCATCTCTCCAGTCCCCCTTTGGATTATTTCTACTACATGTATAAACATATATATATATTATATATATACATATATATGTTTATGTTATATATATATAAACGAATAAATAAAATATATAGTGTTGATTTTATTTTGTTTCATTTTGAGATAGACTTCCTGTAACCCCAGCTCACCTGGAACTTGCTATGTAGACCAGGCTGGCCTTGAACTCACAGAGATCCACATGCCTGTTTCACAAGTGCTAGGACTAGAGGTATGTGTTATCATGCCTGGTTTCCAGTATATTTTTTTAAGATTCATTTTTATTTATGTATACAAGTGTTTGAGTGTGTGTGTGTATGTGAGTGTGCCATGAGTGTGTATGTGCCATGTGTGAGTGCCAAAGAAGACCAGAAGAGGGCATTAGATCCCCTGGAGCTAGTCTGTAACTGTTGTGAGCTGCCCAATATGAGTGTTGGAACCCTAACTCAGGTTGCCCCAAGAGCAGCAAATGCTCAAATCATTAATAGATGTTCATCCCCAAGGGCTGCGAGGGGTGGGGTGTGCAGTCAGCGGGGGAGGGGCTGCAGGGGTCACCTTGATTCTTTTCTCTTTAGAGGGATCCAGGGAAGTGGGAGGGAGGGGGATTTTGAACCGTGGAAGGGGAGGAGCAGGGGTGTTTAGGGATCTGCCTGGAGGCTGGACTTGCAGTGTTGCAGGAGGAGGAAAATAGTGGAAGGTATTAGAAGGTAAGAGGAAAAAGAAAAACAGATTTGTTTCATTTTTCAAACCTTAGGTTTTTCCCAGTATTAGGTATGGACTTGACTTTATAAACTCCTGTTGGTTGTTGGTATTAGAGTCTGTTTAATGTTTTCTTTTTTTTTTTTTTTTTTTTTCCCCCCCTCGT
>NW_008327785.1:2434-6565 GCF_000622305.1 Nannospalax galili
TAGGGCCGGACACGTGGCAGGGCCGGGCACATGGCTCTGTGCAGTGAGCGTGGCTCTGCCTTCCTGTTGTGTCTGATGTTGTGGAGCATTGCACACGGTACTTCTGTGTTGCTTACATCTTTAATAAAGACACCTTCCCTGCTGGTGTGGTGTGTGTGCTGGATTGAAACTGGTCCCTGGTCGTCCTTGAGGGAGTGGGCCCCCCATTCCTGCCCTGTCCCCTGGGCCTGGCAGCCAGGGGAAATGGCCTGGGGTGGGGTTTTTTTTGTCTTTAAAAAATATTCATTATTTTTATGTGTATGAGTGTATCGCCTGCATGTATGTAAGTGCGTGCATGTTGTGCAGTGCCTGTGGAAGTCAGAAGAGGGTGTTGAATCCCCTGGAACTGGAGTTTGGAACTGGAGTTAGCCACCATGTGAGTGCTGGGAATCGAACCCGGGTCCTCTGCAAGAGCAGTCAGTGCTCTTAACCACTAAGCCATCTCTCTAGCCTCTAGTTAATTTTTTTGAGACAAGGTTTCACTATGTAGCCCTGGCTGACCTGGATCTTAATATATAGACCAGGCTGCCCTCAACTCAGAAATCACCTGCCTGGCCCCCCCACCCCCGCCTGCCAAGTTCTGAGGCTAAAGGCATGCTCTACCACACTGTTCTTATTTATTTATTTATTTATTTATTTATTTATTTATTTATTTAAGTTTTTCTATTTTCAATTAATTGTATATGGGGGGCGTTGTTGTTGGATTCCCCAGGAGCTGGAGTGACAGGCAGTTTCCAGCTGCTAGCCATGGTTGTTGGGAATTGAACTCAGGGCCTCTGGAAGAACAGTATGTGCTCTTAACCACTGAGCCATCTCTCCAGCCTGGTTTGTTTATTTTTAAGATTTATTTTTATTTATGTGTATGTGTGTGCCTGCCACATGTGCGTAGTTGCTCTCAGAGGCCAAAAGAAGCCATAGGATAGCCTGGAGTTGGAGTTACAGGTAGTTGGGAGCCACTGGATGAGGGTGCTGGGAACCAAACTTGGGTCCTTTGGAAGAACAGCAAGTGTGACTGCTGGGCCATCTCTCCAGCTCCAATCCCACTGTTTGTTTGTTTTAAGGACTTATTTTATTTTTAATTGTGTGTGTGTGTGTGTGTGTGTGTGTGCGTGTCCACATGTGGGTATGTGCATCTGAGTGTAGGTGCCTGTGGAGGCTGGAGGAGTCGAATTGCCCTGAAGTTGGAGTTATAGGTGGGTTGTGAACATCTGATATGATATTGGGTACTGAACTCTGGTCCGCTGCAAAAACAATACATACTCTGAGCCATTTCTCCAGTCCCAAAGTGATTTTTGTTTTCTTTTAAGATTTATTCTTGGGGGCTGGAGAGATGGCTCAGTGGTTAAGAGCATTTGCTGCTCTTAAAGAGAACTCAGGTTCAGTTCCCAGTGCTCACATAGTAGCTAACCACCGTCCTTAACTCCAGTTCCAGAGGCTCTGACACCCTCTTCCGACCTCCACAGGCATTGTACAACACAAGTGCACCTGTATACATGCAGGCAATACAGTCATACACATAAAATAAAAATAATAAAATAGTTTTTAAAAGATTTATTCTTATTTTATGTGTCTGAGTGTTTGCCTGCTTACAAATTCACACATACTGGATCCTAGCACCAAATCCTTACATGTGAGTATATATCCTGATGTAACTGCAGGAACCAGGAAAATGGAAGAGAACCAGGGAGATAAAGGGAAAGAAGGAACCCAAGCAAGAACAGTAGGAGACAGGTGTTACTAAGGGAGCAATGTGCAAAATGGGGGTAATTAAATGGGAGGGGAGAGGGAGGGCTATATAAGGAACTATGGGGATAAAGGGGAAGAAGGAGCTCAAGAGAGGTGGGACCATAGCAGGCAAGAATTATCAAGGAAGAAATGGGGAAAAGGGGGACACTTTAAATGGGGAGGGTGGGGAGGGAGGATAAGACAGGGAGAGAGAGGAGAGATAAATAGTGCCTAGCTAGTGTAAAAAACCAGAGGGAATTGTATTAGTTGAAAAACCTACTGAAAAATTACACATACAATATCTCTACGAGTCCATGTGTATAGCTGAAGGCTACATAACATGAAATAGTGCCAGATAGGAGAAACCTTCCTTTGAATTGTTGGCTAGAAAGAGGAGGAAGAGGAGGAGGGGGGAGGGGGAGGAGATATATAGTAGCTGAAGAGGGTTGGGCAGGTCTTTTTTTCCAGGGAGTGGAGAGCTGAACGAGTTGTGTGTTGTGCAGCTGCCTTTAAATTGTTTTTTCCCCTGGGGAGCTGGGGAGTGGCTCAATGGCTAAGGGCACTTGCTGCTCTTTCAGAGGACATGAGTTCAGTTACCAGCACCCAAGTCCAGCAGCTCACAACTGCCAGTAACTCCAGCTCCAGGGGATCTGATACACAGGCACCCCTCCCCCAAATGGCACACACTCACACAGACACAGAGATCTGCTTGCCTCTGCCTCCCAAGTGCTGGGACTAAAGGTGTGCACCACCACACACAGCTCTAAAAAATATTTTTAAATGTAGAGGTGAAAGACTGGGGAGATGACCCAGTAGGTAAAGTGCTTGTTGTGCAAGCATAGGGACTTGCATTTGGATCCCTAACAGCCATGTAAATGCTGAGTGGCAGCATGCATCTGTAACCCCAATATTGGGGGTAGAGATAGGCAGATCTCCAGGGCTTGCTGGCAAACCTGTCTAGCTGTGGCAAGCTCTAGGTACAGAGAGAGACTGTCTCAAAAACTGAAGATGGGCTGGAGAGATGGCTCAGCAGATAAGAGCACTGGCTGCTCTTGCAGAGGACCTGAGTTCAGTTCCCAGCACCCACATGGCAGCTAACAGCCATCCTAACTCCAGTTCCAGGGAATCCAACGCCCTCTTCTGACCTTTGTGGGCATTGCATGCACACAAGCGTATTTACATACATGCAGGCAATACACTTATACACATAAAATTTTAAAAAGGTGTTTAGCGGGGTGTGATGGTGCACGCTTTTAATCCCAGCACTTGGGAGGCAGAGACAGGTGAATTCTCTGTGAGTTCAAGGCCAGCCTGGGTCTACAGAGTGAGTTCCAGGCAACTAGAGCTACAGAGAGACCCTGTCTCAAAAAGACAGAAAAAAAAAAAGGTGTTTATAATTTTTTTTTGGTCTTTTTGTGACAGGGTATCCCTGTAGCCCCAGCTGTCCTGGATTCCCTAGGGAGACCAGGCTGGCCTCAAACTCACAGAGATCCGCCTGCCTCTGCCTCCCAAGTGCTGGGATTAAGGGCATGTGCCACCACCCCCGGCTGATGTTTATAAATTTTAAGATGGAGAAGGTATTTAAGAAGATTATTTTTTTATGTGTATGAATGTTAAGCCTGCATGTAGGTAAGTGCACCCGTGTGGTGCAGTGCCTGTGGAGGCCAGAAAAGGGGTTCAGATACCTTGGAACTGGAGTTAGAAATGGTTGTTAGCCACCATGTGGGTGCTGGGATTTGAACCCAGATCTTCTTTGAGAGTAGCCAGTGCTCTTAACCACTGAGCCATCTCTTCAGCCCTGAGGAAAGATATCTTAACATCTACCTTTTGCTTCCATATGTACCCACATGGTGAGCACACAAGTACATATGTATTAACACCACACACACACACACACACACACACTCAAAAGGTGGAGGTGGAGCTACATACATGTAGTGGCCCATGACTGTAACCCCAGGACTTGAGAAGCTGAGGCAAGAAAACCAATAAGAATTTAAGGACTCTGTGAGTTCAAGGCCAGCCTGGTCTACATAGCGATTTCCAGGTCAGCTGGGACTACAGGGAAGCCCTGTCTCAAAAAGACCAAAAATAAATAAAAACATTTTAAAAACCAGCCATGTACACATGCCTTTAATCCTAGCACTCGGAAGGCAATGGCCTGAGTTGAGCACACACATGCTCACACACATGCTAAATACATACATAAGCACGTGTAAAATTTTTTTACAAAATATAAACTGAATCCTAACACTCAAGAGGCAGAGACAAGCAGATCTCTGTAGTTTGAGGCCGGCCTAGTTTACATAGTGAGTTCCAGGCCAACCAGGGCTACATAGTGAGACCCTATCTCAAAAAACCCATACA
>NW_008327785.1:7835-8842 GCF_000622305.1 Nannospalax galili
TTTTTCCCCAGTGAACTTCTGTTTTGTAATTGTGTTTTGTAATACAATATCATTTTGTGTGTGTTTGATTTTTAAAAGAAATTTATTGAGTTTTTGTGTATTTTATACAGAGCATCTTAATCAACTTTATACTCCCTTCCCAACTGACATCTGCCCATAGCCTACCCACTGGAATTCATACATTATGTTCCATTATTTGGGTTAAGGACTATGATGTCAAGTTAGTGTACCAAGACATCTCTCAGTGCAAGTTCACACACTGGGGTCTAGTCAGCCTATGTAAAGCCCCTCCCTTTAAGAAGATCAGTTCTTCCTCACTCAGCAGTAATCAGCTTCCAATAATTCTTTGACTAATATTGGGACCTGCTGCCCATTTCCACAATTCTGTGTTGGGTTTTGTCTGCTTGAGTTTGCATGGTTTTTGTACATGCAGACATTATTGCTGTAGATTCATATGAGCAAGGTCCCAGGAGCCTGCAGGATTTTATTTCCATATGGTCATGCACCTCCTTCCTGGCTCTTCCAATCTTTCTGCCCCCCTCTTCCACAATGATCCCTGAGCCCTGGGTAGGTAGAGTTTAATGTAGGAATCCTGTCCAAAGACCCACACTCTGTAGACTCTAACTCTCTACCTTTTGGTCATTCATGACCTTTTGTGTTCCTGGCCCTTTGTTGCATGAGGGAGAAATTCCTTTTTTCTTTTCTTTTTTTCCAACAATCAGAATGGTCACGTGACCCTCATATACTTACTCTGGAAACGTGGAATAACAAAATGCTGAAAGTATGAGTCTCTCAGGCTGAGTATGGTGGCTCATGACTTTGATCCCAGCATTTGGGAGGCAGAGGCAGGCGGATCTCTGTGAGTTCAAGGCCAGTCTCATCTACATAGTGAGTTCCAGGACAGCTTGGGCTACAGGGAGACCCTGTCTCAAAAAGACAAAAAATATATCTATATCTATATTTTTTTGTAAAGAAGGTTAAAGAGGAAAGAAAATGCTTTCAGATTA
>NW_008327786.1:0-448 GCF_000622305.1 Nannospalax galili
AAAAAAAAAATGAAAGGGGGCTCTATCAAAACCAGAGAAACTTGTCAGAGAGATGTCTTGGCACATAAAAGTGTCTGCCATGTAAAAGGACCACTTGAATTCAATACCCGGAACTCAAAGTGGAAGGAGAGAATCAACTCCCCAGAATTTTCTTTTCATTTTTTAAAGTTTTTTATTTATTCTTTTTATTTTATGTGTGCGAGTGTATTGTCTGTCTGTATGTAAGTGAACCTGTGTCATGCAATGCCTGCAGAGGTCAGAAGAGCACGTCAGATCCCCTGGAACTGGAGTTATGGGTAATTGTTAGTCACATGTGGATTCTGGGATTCAAACCCAGGTTCTCTGCAAAAATACCCCGTGCTCTTAACTGCTGAGCCATCTCTCTAGCCCCCCACCTGGATACTTTTTCTGATCTTCTCCACATACGCACTATGGTACATGCACACCA
>NW_008327787.1:0-752 GCF_000622305.1 Nannospalax galili
ACTCCTTTAATTTCCTGCTTTTGTGTTATTGCTCTTGCAAGAGTTTCAAGCGCTATGTTGAAGTGAAGTGGAGATAGTGGCCAGCCTTGTCTGGTTCCTGATTTCAATGGGAATGCTTCCAGTTTTTCTCGATTTAGAATGATGTTGGCTGTGGGTTTGTTGTACATGTTTTTAATTATGTTGAGGTATGTTCCCTCCAGTCCAATTCCCTCTAGGACTTTGAACATAAATGTATGTTGAATTTTGTCAAAGGCCTTCTCTGCATCTATTAAGATGGCCATGTGGTTTATGATTTATGATTTATGACATTTATTGACTTACGTATATTGAACCATCCCTGCATCTCTGGGATAAACCCAACTTGATCATGGTGGATGATCTTTTTGATGTGTCTCATCTTTTTGATGTGTGTGTATGCGATTTGCAAGTATCTTGTTGAGAATTTTTGCATCTATGTTCATTAAGGATATGGGTCCATAGTTTTCTTTTTTGTTTGTATCTTTACCTGACTTTGGTATTAGAGTGAAGCTGGCTTCATAGAAGGAATTTGGAAGTTCTCCCCGATTCCTGTCTTTTTGAATAAATTAAGTAGTATTGGATGTAGATCTTCTTTAAATGTCTGATAGAATTCTGCTGTAAATCCATCTGGTCCTGGGCTCTTTTTAGTTGGGAAGTTTTGTATTACCATTTCAATTTCCTTATGTGTTATGGGTTTTTTTAAGCTGTTAATCTCTTCTTGGTTTAGTTTTGGT
>NW_008327788.1:0-526 GCF_000622305.1 Nannospalax galili
AGTATTAAATGTTTGTAGTATAGATTTAGTCCAAGGAGCATGAATTCCATCCTCCCTTACAGCCTGTCGCAATTCTTTTAACTCTGTGGCTGGAAGTGGATACCAGGCTAGAGGGCGTTGTCTGGATATTTGTAAGTTAACAGGGAAAGCTTCTACTGGTGAGTTTTGGGGGTCCTGAGACCTCTGAGGCTGGAAATTTTGAAGTTGGCAGCTTTTACTGTCTCTAAGGTTACACAGCTGTTCTGTAGCTATAAGGCATGTCTCCACAGGGGGAGGAGGCTGCCGAGGTGGAGGGGGAGGAGGTGATTTTACCTGAGAATTTTTGAAAGCTTTTGAAATTTGGGTGTTAGTATCTGGGCTTGCTGAATCAGCAAGAGAGGGGCGAGGATCAATTTTACTGATGGGCGGATTTTGTTTGGCTTAGTCAGATTTTAATTTTGAAATTGTTGAATTTGTTACTGGGCTGTTTTTAGGATTTTTTTTTTATCATCTAAAACCTCTTTTTTTATTACTCTCTGGCATTTGT
>NW_008327789.1:0-361 GCF_000622305.1 Nannospalax galili
GGGCAAGGTCTGGAAATTTACTCTGTCCCAATAGATAGGGAATTTTCCCTCCATGATGTCAGAGGCCCTAGACATTCCCATCGGGACCTGGAGCTTCAGATATTTTCCATAGAGTATGTGGTCTCTATAATTTCTCCATATCTTGAGGCACACCACTGACCTTTCCCTCTTACCTATGGAGCCCCTTATTGACCTCTCTATGGTGGATACAGACACCCAAATTTTTTATGTAGGGAGCTTCAACATGCCCTCTGACCAAGAGTTTCTCAGAAATATACCCCTAACTATTGGGGCTTTTGAATTGCCCCTCTGCCTAAAGTGAACTCAATCCTACCCCATTTGGGGTGATTGCATAATACCA
>NW_008327789.1:881-3143 GCF_000622305.1 Nannospalax galili
CAAGTGAGTTCCATGCCAGCTGGGGTTACAGGGAGAACCTGTCTCAAAAAGACCAATAAGTAAATAAATAAAATAAATTTAAAAATTAAAAAAAAAAGATGAATGAAGACTATTGAGGACCTGTCTTCTTAAACTCAGGACTCCATACGCTGTTATGTAATTCAATGTGGGTGGGGGGTGGGGTCACAAAAAATTGGCAACAGTAAAAGGTTTCTGATTTTCAATACCAAAACCACTTCAGGGTGCCTGGCAGAGCTCACCCTTTCTCGTGCAGTTTCTTAGCCGCCTTAGTTCTGAACACAAGTGCCCATGCCTTGCACTAATTGTGCCATCGTGCCAAGCAACTGCATTCCACTGACCACTGCCTCAAACACCTCTGCTCAGAATCAAGACTACTGTGTGCTGTGAACTGCGATGTTTTAAGTGTACAGTTTCCTGCTGGTACAGAAACACAGTGGTTTAATTACAGAAAACAAAGACACAATATATCTGTGGTGGTCTGAATGAGAATGTCCCCCATAGGCTCCAAGTATTTACACGTTTTGTCCCCAGTTGGTAGTGCTCTTTTGGGGGGCTTTTAGGAGGTGCGGCCTTGCTGAAGGAAGCATGTCACTAGGGGTGGGCTTGGAGAGTTCTTAAGCCTTGCTGGATTTACAGTCACTCTCTGCTTCCTGTGCCTCCTTGAAGATGTGATCTATCACCTTTCTGCATTGGCCACCTCTGCCGCCATGACTCCCCAGCCACTCTGAACTCTTACCCTCTGAACTGTAAGCTAAATAAATTCTTCCCTCTATAAATTGCCTTGGTCATGGTGTTTTCACAGCAACAGAAAGTAACTGAGCTGGGTGTGGTGGTGCACGCCTTTAATCCAGGCACTTGGGAGGCAGAGGTAGGTGGATCTCTCTGTGTTTGAGACCAGCCTGATCTGTACATAGTGAGTTCCAGGATAGCTGGAGCTATAGTACAGGGAAACCCTGTCTCAAAAGACAACCCCTCCCCCCTCAAAAACTGCTGTCCTCTAGGTCTGGTGTGGTAGTGCATGCCTTTAATCCCAGGCAAATCTCTGTGTGTTCAAGGCCAGCCTCATCTACACAGTGAGTTCCAGGACAGCTTGGGTTATAGGGAAACCCTGTCTCAAAAGACAAAAAAAAAGTTGTCCTGTGGAGGGGGCTAAAGAGATGGCTCAACGGTTAAGAGCACTGACTGCTCTTGCAGAGGACCCAGGTTCGATTCCCAGCACCCACATGGTGGCTATGAATTCTCCTTAACTCCAGTTCCAGGGGAATCCGAAGCCCTCTTCTGACCTCTGTGACACTGCACAACATGGGTGCACTCACGTATGTGCAGGCAACACACTCATACACGTAAAATAAAAATAATAAATAAAAATTAAAAACATAAGTACAGGATATACAAAAATATTCAAGAAATCTCATTTTAGAGTTTAAAAACTATATTTACTTTATGTGTATGAATGTTTTGCCTGCACATGTATAAATGCATCACATATGTGCAATGCCCTCAGAGGTTGGAAGAGGGTATCAGATGCCCTGGAGTCATGGATGATGGTTAGTCACCATGTGGATGTTGGGAACCGAACATGGCACCTCTGTGAGAGCAGCCAATACTCTTAACCCCTGAGTCATCTCTCCAGTCCCAAGAGGCCTTATTTTAAAAGCTAATTCTCTACATCATACTCTAAAAAAATTTCCAGGCAGGAGCTGTGGCTCATGCTGCAATCCCAATAGTTTGAGAGAGTCAAAATCACCATGAGTTAGTTGGAGGCTAGCCTACACTACAGAGTGAGATTCTACCTAAAGGGCAAAGCAAAACAAATGATACTAATACTAAGTAAAGAGCTGGGCATGGAAGTACATGCCTAGGAGAAGAAGAACCAGGAACGAGGCCAGCTTGGTTACAAGAAACCTTATCTGAAAAAAAAGGGTGGGGAGTAGGGCAGGGAGATCAGCAAGATGGCTCAGTGGTAAAAATGTTTGCTTCCAAAACCTGCCGACAGGAAGGAGAGAACCAACTCCTAAAAACTGTCCTCTGACCTCTACATGTACACATACACCCATACAATAATGATAAAAATTCAAATAAAAAAGAAAGATAAAGGAGGGCAAGCAGGGTCATTGGACCCTCACTGGAGTATTTGGCCACTCTTCCCATCCAACTGTATGTAATTTGGCCCTAATCACACATGGTCTCCTGGATTTGGAGAGGGCTAAGGCATACAATCTGGGGAAGGCTAGGAAGAGA
>NW_008327789.1:3706-5661 GCF_000622305.1 Nannospalax galili
TAGGCAATACAAACATACACATAAAATTAAAATAATAAATAAAATTTTTTAAAAAAAGAAAAAAAATTTCTAAGGTCATAGTTTAGTCAACTAGTTTAAGGAAAAAAATACATGTCTAGTCAAGGTTTATCTGAGAACATTTGGTTTTTGTCCAAGCCTTATCTACAATAGCACATGGTAATTAAAAGTACCAGACTGGTGGAACTAACCTTCTTGGATGTTTCACAGCCATACTTTGAGGTCTATACTAATCTGGTCAGAGGAACTTAAAGGACAGTTTTTGCTCCTTGCCCGCCAAGGTCAACTAAGTTCCAGGGGACTATGGAGCATCTCTCAAAATGTCCTGTAACTTTGGTAAGTCACCTGTCCTCTTGTTCAGGGAGGCCATAGAGACCCCACCAGACTGATTTGAACCAGTGTCCAGTCTACAAAGAGGAGGGTCAACTCAGAGGAAACGGCTCATTCATGCTTTCAAGTGAAGCCAGCCATGGTCAAGCAGGACTTTTGACTGATCCTCACATAGATGGAACTGGTAAAAGAAAGGAGCCAGGAGCTCCTCCTCTAACTGCCTCCAATCCCCATAGCTCAGGTGAACTCCTTAGCCCACCAAGGCTTCTGCTGTTTGCCCTTCTACAATGCAGTCTCTGTACAACCACAGCCCAGGTGGTTCCTTTTATTCTTATTTCCCTTATTTAAAATGTTCGAACATACATCCAAGTAGAAACAACGGTAAGCAAAACCCCTGTATACTATCATTAATAAATATCCAATTATGGTCAATCCCATTTCATCATCATCTCTGGTTTCATGGTAAATCTTAGATAGTATATCATCTATAAATTATCTGATTTTGCATAATAATGCATCTTAAAAAGGTAGAAACTTTAAAAAGAACCATATCAAAGGAAAGAGTAAATTATTTTTTGTCATAAGCATACAGCCTTATAGAATGGTCTTTTTAAAAAAGTAAAACAGATTGGGCTGGAAAGAAGACTCAGCAGCTAAGAGTACTGGTTCCTCAATCAGTCCAGCCTTGGCAGACAAAAGGAAAATGAGGAGGAACTCAATGGAAGGGATGGTTTTGGAAGCTCTTGTCAAGAAATTCCAATGGACTCTCATATGAACATTTGAAACTTGCCCTGTTCTGACTTTTTTCTGGTTCCCTGTCTAGAATTTGTAATGCTAACTACTCTTGCCTTTACTTCTCCTTCACATCTCCTAGGCACCAGTCAAGGATTTTCTTTTCTCCTGCCACGTAAGAGTTATGCAATTTGGGAGTCTTTTAGATAGTCCCACTGAAGGGGCGCCCCAATTGCCTCACCCTGCATCCCTGTTCCGCATGGAAGAAGCCAGAGTGGTGTACATCCACATTTCCTATCAACAATTTGGATAACCTCTTCAGGGGATGGTGTGATAAGAACAGGAGGTAGCAATTGGCTAGGCAGTTAGGGTAAAAAGACCCCAAAGTAAAGTAGCCAGTTTCTTGGCTAAAAGTCAAAATGGCCATGGGCCTCTGTCTCCCGATTGCCTGGTTCCTCCAGTGGGCGGGGCCTGACAGGAAACTGCAGCCAGCGCAGCAACTCAAAAACAGAATGGACTGACTCGGGGAATGTTAGGCTAGCAAAAAGCCCCATTTAAAAAAAAAAGAGTACACTTTTTCAGGAAAAAGTGATGGGGAGATGTGGGAGGAGTGGGAGGGGAGGGAGTGGGCATGGATTTGATCAAAACACCTTATATGCATGTATGAAATTTTCAATAATTTTTAGTTAAAAAAAAAGGAAAGAGGTGTGGTGGTGTGCATCTTTAATCCCAGGACTGAGGAAGCAGAGGCAGGCCTCTCTGTGAATCCAAGGCCAGCCTGGTCTACAAACCATCCAGTGCTACATAGTAAGACCTTGTCTCAAAAAAAAAAAAAATTGCTGGGTGTGGTGGTCAAACCTTTAATTCCAGCCCTC
>NW_008327789.1:5997-8110 GCF_000622305.1 Nannospalax galili
ATGGCTAGTCAAAAGCATCTTAATTTCTATTAAAACTATTATGTCCAGCTGATTATCAAGTAGAACAGGTGAGCAAAGTCAGATACAGAGAAATAGGAACATAGATTCTGAGGAAGGCTGGGGATGAGGGTCAGGAAGCGCGGGGGACGTTCATCTTGTCACATTGGTTTTGCAGAGGTCTGTTTTCCTTCTTCCCTTTCTTCTCTGCCTTCCCCCCTTCTTCTTTTTTTCCATTTTAGTGCTGATGAAAACTTTATTCAAGTGCATTTCAGTGAGGAGACTGCTGAGAACAACTAAGAATATGAATCTGTGGTCCTTTTCTCTGCCCAGAGCTCATAAAAGTCCTTCCAGGTGACATGAAGTATCTCAACAAAAACCCTCAAGAAATCTCTGAGATTTTTATCAAATAAAAATAGTTCCAAATTTCTCAAATTTCACCAAATGTTTTAGTCAAAATTGAATAGCATACTTTTCACCCAGATCCTTTCGTATAGGGAAGTTATATGGTAATACCATGTATGTTTGGAGATTGCTTCTTCAAGACATTTGAATATTTCAAGGGCTTCATTGTGATTAAAAGGCAACATCAAGATTAAAAACAGTACCAAGAAGTCTGTCGTGGTGAGAGTTGTTACCAGTCATTCTTTAGTACAGGTGAGCCTGGGAGGCCCCTGCTTCTACTCTTTAAAATAGGAAAATTCTGCAAGGGGAAGAAACATGGAACTCTTCTTAAATAGATGGTAGCTGAACTTTCCACTTATGAGAAAGAATAGATGAAAACTAGCTTTCTTACACAAGATCATCCAGAGAAGAGCCGTGACTGATAACAGGGTCATTAATCTGGTCCTGGATTTGGTCCATGGTTGGGGGTGATCTTGAGCTGGAGAAAACCACACGTGTTTTTCTTCCTCTTCCAGCATTTCTTGGACACAGCGTTCAATAAATTCTTTCCACAACTCCTCTTCTATTTGTTGACTGTCTCTTTATATTCCCATGCACATGTACTCTGAAAATGAATTATCATCTTCCTGAGAATGACTGTTAATAATCACATCTTCATTGATGATGCTCCGCTGGTACTGCTGTGTGACCTGGCCCTTTCATGGTTGGTGTTAGTTTTCATTTTGAACCTCAATTTGAGTCTTCAAGGAGCAACATGCACAGCCTTTAACCATTACAGTGAATCACTATGTATCCCTGACTGCCTAGAACTCAGTATGTATGCCAAGCTGGCCTTGAACATGCCACCAACCACACTGGCCTCTTATTTTTTTGAAACAGAGTCTTATACAGCCCAGACTAGCATCTCACTCACTATGTAGTTGAGGATGACCTTGAATTTTTGTTGTTGTTACCTATTTATTTATATTTTATGTGTATGATTTGTAAGTGCACCCATGTGTGTAATGCCCACAAGGCCAGTAAAGGGTGTTGGAGCTCCTGAAATAGAAGTCATGGATGGTTGTAAGCCATAATGTAGGTGCTTGGAATCAAACCTGGGTCCTCTAGAAGAGCAGCCAGTGCTCTTAACCTCTGAGTTTTTAACCTCTAGCTCAGGGACTGCTCACCACTGATCAGAGCAGAATACTCATTTATTCTCCATTTCCAAAAGATTGGGAAATCTACAATTTAATAATACAGTTAAAAGGGACAAGCAAAGCTGAGGGTGTAACTGTTGTAGGAGGCTGGCCCGTGATGCATAAGGACCTAGGATTGGTCACCAGCTATCCCTCCTATCAAAGAAGAATGGAAAGAAGGAAGGGAGGGAGGGAGGGAGGGAAGAAGGAAGGAAGGGAAGAGGGAGGGAGGGAGGGAGGATGTGGCTCTTCTATAGCTGCACACTCTGGAGTTAATTCAGTCTTCTGTTAAACAGCACTGAGGTGTATGAATCTATATTGTCCTCTGCTAAGTCCCAGAACAGTTGAGTGACATTTAAACTTAGTCCTGAAAAGGGATTTCAACATTCAAAACCAGAAAGGCCCTTGTAACTCTCCAAAAGACAATGATTTAGAGTTAGAACTTATACTCCGCGGTAGGTTTCATGAGCCTCACAGGTCCTCTAATATTCTTGGCAAATTTTTGTGTCTGTATATACATGAATTTTCCTATGCAA
>NW_008327789.1:8457-11873 GCF_000622305.1 Nannospalax galili
CTTCCCTCCTCCTTCATTCCTTCCTTCCTTCCTCCTTCCTTTCTTCCTCCTTCCTTCCTTCCTTCCTCCTTCCTTTCTTCCTCCTTTCTTTCTTTCTCTCTCTTTCTTTCTTTTCTTTCTTTCTTTCTTTCTCTCTCTCTCTTTCTTTCTTGTTCTTTCTTCTTGTTTTCTTTCTTCTTGTCCCCAGTCCCTGTTGGCTTCAAACTCTATGTGGTCAAAGATGATCTTGAACTCTGATCTTCCTACCTCTATCTTAACAACTTCTGGGACAACAAGCATGAACAACCCTTACCTGGTTTATGTGCTGCAGAGGATCGAACCCAGGGCTTTGTGCATGCTAGGCAGGCATTCTACCAACTGAGCTACATCCTCAGCCCTAGCTGTTCTCTGTTGAACTCCAGCTTTGTCTGTAGCTGGGAGTAATGACTGTAGTGAGCGTTTTGGGTGGGTGTTATACAGGTTTAAAGAGCATTGTTCCTCCTGAGTGCCTTACTAGAGCTTTGTTCATTTTGAATGCTACCCAGGATGGGGTGAATGAAAAATTATTTGGCTCACAGTTCTGGAAGCTTCAAAGTCTAAATTGGTGTGTGTATGGGGGGCGCATCTGGCACATAAAGTGGAAGAAGTTATCTCATAGCAGGGGGAGAGACAGAGACAGAGACAGAGAGACAGAGACAGAGAGACAGAGAGACAGACAGAGAGACAGAGAGAGCAAAAATGAAGGAGAAGAAAGGGAAGAGGAGGAGGAGGAGGAAGAAGAGGAGGAGGAAGGGGGGGAGGAGGGAGGGAGGAAGGAGGGAGGAAAAGAAGGAAGGCAGACATAGTGGCACATGCCTATAACGTCAGTACTTGGGAAGACGGGGTTGGGAATTAGGGCAGTCTGAGCTACATAGAGAGAGCCTATCTCAAAACAACAAACAAACAAACAGTTCCTGAGCAATAGGACAGAGGAAGTCTCACTAAGAAAGCTGATGTCTACATCTAATTCTGTCTGTTGGCCTTCAAACCGGAAAAGAAGACATAGTGGCACATGCCTATAACGTCAGTACTTGGGAAGACGGGGTTGGGAATTAGGGCAGTCTGAGCTACATAGAGAGAGCCTATCTCAAAACAACAAACAAACAAACAGTTCCTGAGCAATAGGACAGAGGAAGTCTCACTAAGAAAGCTGATGTCTACATCTAATTCTGTCTGTTGGCCTTCAAACCGGAAAAGATGATGTCAGTGAGTCCCCCAGGTGCATTGATTGGCAGCTTTTATTTGCTTGGAAACGCCTGTTTGGGGATGGGGTGGTGGGAGTTTCTTTGCAGCTGGAAAGCAGCTTGCTAGCCTGTCTGGTTTAGCCTGGAAGTCTGACAGTGCTGAGTCACAGAGCTTGTCCCAGGCAAGATGACCTGTGTCTTCCCAACACTCGTGGGCTCATTGGACTTCCTTATTGGTTCCTCTTCCCAATGCAGCCGCACTGAACAATCTCCTCTCTGTTTTCACGACTACTTGCCTCTTTCATTGGCCTACTGACGATGGATGGCCAAGCCTAATTTGTTAGGGCTGCGGAGATGCAGTCTCTGATCCTAAAAACTCTGATAATAACTGAGTGTAGTGTCCAGATGTTTGTGTAATACATCTTGGACTGAGTTCCAAATGATAATGGTCTAATAGTTAAAGTGTGGGAATGGTGCTTTTATTTTTTGGTCTTTGCTTCTACTGAGAACTAATATGAATGTTTTTTCATTTTGAAGGTGATAGATGAAGCCATGGATGAATCCGGTTGATGGGGATGGGGGACGGACAATGCGGGGGGCGGGGGGCATGCACATGGGACACACACAGACATGACAGGACACGGACGGACTGTTAAAACCTGCCCCCTTTAGAGATCAAAGGGGACACCTGCTATGTTGGCCAAAAGTCTGCTTTTTGACTTCAAAGACCAAGGTGCTTTTCTCAGGGGCTTGCGGAATGGTGAGGCCCTCTTGGTGAGGGGGCAGGGCTGCTGTTCATCTGAACCCTAACAGGGTTGACTGTACAGGGCTCAACACAATGTTTTTGTTTTTTGTTTTCTTTTTTGGTGTTTTGAGGAGTCTTGTCTGTATAGGCAGCCAGTCTAGTCTGAAACTGGCTGTGTAGCCCAGGCTGCTCTCAAAATTTGCGATCCTCCTGACTTGGCCTCCTGAATTCTAGGATGACCCACCACCACACTTGGCAAAGGAATGTATTTCTAATGGTTGAACTTCAGCCCATAAGATAGCAAGGATGCTGTTGGTTCAGGCAGTTCTGTCTGATGCTATTGCAATCACTGATAAGTTACTGCCACTCCTCGTCAAAGGACCAAATTAGAACAGTTTAGTTCAAAGGTGTTAATGATCTTTATTGTTGATTGTAGACTCAAGCAACACGTAGTCCATAAAATAGAATGTGTTCCAATGAGCCAGTCAGAAGTTGGTTTCATAGAAAGAAAAGGGCTGAAGAACGCAGAAACAGGACAGAAAGCAGGCTGTTCATTGCTTTCCTCACAAAGTGGGGTGGAGCTGAGTAACTATAGGAAACTCATCTCAGTTTTTATTCAGGTTGCCTTGGGGTAATTTGGCTGTTATCTGTCTCATCTTGAGTTCTGGGAAGATCAGATAAAGGGCCTCTGGGCTAGTTACATCTTGGTGACTGGAACACAAATAAATATGAGTTGACTGCAATTTAGCTTTTTAGCCTGGATTGTTGAAGCCTAAGGCAGATATCTGGTTCAAAACAATAGCCTCTTATGAGTTTTACTTACCATTCTTTTGAGAGGTTTACTCTGTCTTCTGGAAATTCAGAATCCTTGGCTCTTCTCTTCCCAGGAAATTCTGCAGTTTAGGGCATTTGCAAGGATTTACTGAGAATGGTTATTTAATAATGAATGCAGAGGACAGGGATTAGGGAGGACACTACCTTTGATGGCCCAGCAGTGCTGTGATTCATGTTCTATTCTCTGACTTCAGGTACGGGACAAGGTGGATTTTATTACCCATTTTTACTGCCAGGAGCAGTAGCAGTCTAGGAACCGGGCACATGAACATCGCTGCAGACATGAACTTAGCACTTTGGCTTTCTCCTGAGTCTGTATGGCTGTCCACAACAAAGGAGAGAGCCAATTTGCGATAATGAGCCCAGGACGTGTTTATTCTTTACATCAATGGGCTAGGAGGCAACTGAATTTTATAATTACACAGTCCTCCTTATTTATAGTTTTATTAGTGATTTTCTCTTTCTTGGCCTTTAAACAGGCCACAGTAGTATGAGACACTCTGACACTAGGGTTATTAGAGCATACATTAATGATGCTTCTAAAATGCAGTCAGGCAGGTGGGAAACATGAAATATAATAAATAAAATATGTAAAAGATTTGGGTCACAGATATCCAGGACAGGACTGCTTGATA
>NW_008327789.1:13302-17368 GCF_000622305.1 Nannospalax galili
GTGTTCATTTCATACATTTCCAATTATTTTTTCTTCAATAATTCTCTTCATTTAATTCTCCTTTCACATCTTCATTTCATTCAGCTGTTTGCTTTTTTTAAATTTATTATTTTTATTTGATGTGTATGTGTGTATTGCCTGCATGTAGGTAAGTGCACCCATGTCGTGCGATGCCCATGGAGGTCAGAAGAGGCTGTCGGATCCCCTGGAACTGGAGTTACAGACAGTTGTTAGCTGCCACGTGAGTGCTGGGGTTTGAACCTGGGTCTTCTGCAAGAACAACCAGTGTTCTTAACTGCTGAGCCATCTCTCCAGACCAGAGAGCTTTTTAAAAAAAGATTTATTTTTACTACTTTTATGTGTGTGTATGTGTGTGTGTATCATTGTGAATATATGCCTCCTGTGTGTGGGTGCCTGAAGGAGCCAGAAGACAGTGTCGGAGCTGCCTGATATGGGTGCTAGAAACTGAACTCAGATCTCAGATCCTCTGGCTGAACAGCAAACACTCAGCCTCTGAACCATCTCTCCAGCCCACAAGAGAATTTTTTTTTTTGATGAGAATTTCACTTATTATAGCCCTGGCTAGCTGGACTAAAGGCCTGCACCACCATGTCCAGCTTATTTGAGAACTTAAAAATTTTATTTATTGCCAGGTGTGGTGGAGCACGCCTGTAGTCCCAGCACTTGGGAGGCAGAGGCAGGCAGATCTTTGTGGGTTCAAGGCCAGCCTGGTCTACATAGTGAGTTCCAGGACAGCTGGGGCTACAAGGACACCCTGTCTCAAAAAGACAAGAAAAAAATGGTAAAAGTTGAGTCTCTGTAAGAAAGAGTATATTTTAGAATGAAATGGAGATCTTTTTTAAAGGTTAAAACAGGACAGCTGGGGCTACAGGGAGACCCTGCTTCAAAATGTCCAAAAATTTATTTATTTATTTATTATTTATTTTATGTATATAAGTGTTTTGCCTGAATGTAGGTACACCTGTATGTGCAATGCGCATGGAAGCCAAAAGAGGGTGTTGGGTCCCCTGGAACTGGAGTTAAGGATGGTTTTTAGCAGCCAAACTGATGAGCCATCTGTCCAACCTCCTATTTGAGAACTTTTGAAACATATATTAAACTTTGTGATACATTGGTCAGCCCTTCTCAGGATTGTAGGAAATGCTACCTTTAATTAAAGACTAGAAGTGCAGGGTGAGGACACTGCACACTCACAGAGATGCCTCCCTTCATCAGCAGGGTAGAGGAGGGGAGGACAGGGGAGGGGAAAGGAGAGGAGGAAAGGGCATAAGAGAGGAGGGGAAGAGAAGATGGAAGGAGGGGAGGGGAGGAGAGGGGACAGGAAGAGGAGAGGAGAGGGAATGGGAGAGGCAACGGCCAGTCATTTGTTGCCAGTCATTTTGACCTAGTTAAGTCTGTGCTTCAACTAACATGGACTGTTAAGAAGGTGGTTTTACCATCTCTCCTTGTCCCAGAAGGTCAGTGTTAAACTTAATGACAACAAAATCACTTTGGAGATACAAAGGTTACTGATAAAAGCAGCTGATGCCAATAGTTCTTGGCAAGGTCTATCAAGTTCCCTGTGTACTCAGCCTATGCAGTGAGATGCTATCTTTGAGAACATCACTCAGATCCAAAGTTCCAGAACAGCCTAGACTATACAGTAACCTCCAGGGCAGCCTAAGCTACATGGCAAGATCCTTCAAATGAATGGATAAAGAAAATGCTGTACATATTCACAATGGGATTTTATGCAGCCATAAAGAAAAATGAAATCAGCACATTTGCAATAAATTGGATGGAACTGGAAATCATAATAAAAGCAAAATAAGCCAGACTCAGAAAGAAATATATCAAAGATTTTCTCTTATAAGCAGACCTAGATTTAAAATTGCATATATGTGTAAGACAGGGTCTCCCTGTAGCCCTAGCTAGTCTGGAACTGGGTATGTATTCACCTGTCTCTGCTTCCTGAGTGTCTAGCACATCTGTGTGTGTGTGTGTGTGTGTGTGTCTGTGTGTGTCTGTGTGTAAGGCTGGAGATGTAGCTCGGTGGTAAAGTGTCTGCCTAGCATGTGCAAAGGCCTGCATTTGATCCCCAGCACTGCAGGAAATAATGAAAGTATATGCTTATAAGTTAATTGATATCAAAGAGAAAAAGGATCCAGAAGTGGTTGAGCATACCTATAATAGCACTTGGAAAGTTGAGGCTGTGAGTTTGAGGCCAGCCTGGGCCACACAGTGAGTTCCAGGCCAGCTTGCATTAGAGTGAGACCCCACCTCAAAAATCAAAAAACAACAAAAAAAAGAATTATGTCTTTGACTGAGAATGTTTCTATACTAAGTACACAGTTTCAGTTGACACATAAAATTATATGTATTTACCATGCACACCACATCGTTCTTAAGCACATATACACTGTGGAATGACCAAATCTGGCCAAGTAACATATGCATTCCACACAGTTATCATTTGTGGTGAGCATATTTTTATCTACCCTCAGCATCTTCCAAGGACACAATGTATTATTAACTACAGTCAACATGTTATACAGTAGATCTCTTATGGTATTTTTCCCATCTAAATGTTGATTCCTATCGCCCCTAACATTCTCCCAGTCCCTGGTAGCCACCAGCCCATTGTCTTCTCTGTGAGCAACTATCTGGATTTGCACATGAGTGAGATCAAGTGTTATTTGCCTTTGTGTGCTTGACCTACTTGAGGTAATGTCTTACAGCTATACTTATATACTTGCAAATGATAAGACTTCATTGTTTTTTATGGCTGAGTACTATTCCATTGTGTATATGTACCATTTTTCTTTATCCATTTATCAAATAGACACTTAAGTTGCTCCTATTTTTGGAGCAAATAATGCTGTCATGACCATCGAATGCAGATGTCTTTTTCAGATAGAGGTATTGATTTCATTTCCTTTGCATAAATATTCTGTAGCAGAATTACTGGATCATACAGTCGTTCTGAATTTTTTGTGGAACCTCTATACAGTTTTCTATACTGGTTAGATCAATTTATAATCCCACCAATAATGTGCTGTGCCAGGATTCAATTTTTTCAAATCTTATTACAATGCCCCAAGAGAGCATTGCTTTTTCTTTTCAGTATCTTGCTCTGCAGTTTCCTTGGCCCTTTTTGTTTGCATGCTGAGGAACCCAGTGTTGGTTCCACATTCTTGTCAATATCTGTGTGAGTTTTTCTGGGGAGACTATTTCTATTCATCCCAGCTAGATAGTGCACTGCTGGGCCAAGGAAACTACTACATCCAAGTCCAGCTTGGTGAACCAACAAAGTTCTTCTCTTCCTCCAGTGACTCTGGCTTTCTCCTTTTTATAGACATTCAGGTTGGGCACCTTTGGTCCTGTTATCTGGGTGGTCAATTTGAATTCTTCAGCACAGCTGTCTCCCTTCTCTGGGCAGAAAGCTTCATGGGGAAGAGGATGTGCTTGGAGCAGTATTCCTTCAGTCACTGCCTTTGGCCTGTAGGGATCCAACCCCTGCCAGCTTGACCTTGGTATGACATCTCCCCTCACTATGAGCTGGGTGGACCTGATGCTGACAAAGGGTAATGAAGTGAGCTTTTACCTGCCAGACTTTGTGTTTGCAGATCTTTCGTGCTGGCTGGTTGAACCAAATGTTCATTGGCTGCTGTGGGAATCTTACGCAGGACCTATTACATGCCAAGCAAGTGCCCTACCACTGAACTATATGCCCAATCCTTGGACTGGCTGCTTCCTGCACAGGAGAACTGCCCAGTACAGTATATGCTCTTAACCACAGAGCCATCTCTCCAGCCCTGGAGTATTTTTTTTTTTATCCAGCTTGATCAAATGGCAGCTTAATGGGCTAGCAATTTTAAATTTGCCTTCCTCTCAAAGCAATGATTTGAACAAATGCCAGATATAATTAAAGTATTCCTGGTCAAGAGGAAACTTATGCAATTTCAAGATGCTCCAAAAATACTAACCTTATAGCTCTGGATTCAGTACCAGCAAGGGCTGTGTGTGTGCAATGTGCAGTCCCAGGAGTTACTGCTTTTTTTTTTCT
>NW_008327789.1:18997-21070 GCF_000622305.1 Nannospalax galili
GAGAGAGGATCACTGCAAGCAACCTTACCCCACTTTGAAAGAGCTATATTGGTCTTTAAACTAAGATGATACTTTTCTGCTGAAAAAGATTTGGCTGAAGTAGCTAGTTTAGCTGATGGAAGAAAATTCATCATAAAATACAAATATAGGGGCTGGAGAGATGGCTACCAGCTGAGAACAAGTAGTACTTTTTCAGAGGACCTGAGTTTGGTTCCCAGCAACCACATCATGCAGTTCACAACTACCTATAACTACAGGTTCAAGGGGTCCAACACCCTCTTCTGGACTCCATGGGCACCTGTATACACATGTGCCTATTGCCAACACCACCCTCCCTAATATACACATAATTAATCATTAATCAATGATAAATCAATTTTATCATTAATCAATGATAAAAGAAAAGGGAATTCAAAGGGATCGATACTTTACTTTTCAAGTGCAACAAACTTTTTTTTAAATTCATTTTGAAACAGGGTCTGACTATGTAGCCCAGACTGTCCTGGAATTCACAGTCCTCCTGCCTCAGTCTTCCAAGTGCTGGGATTAAAGAGGCATGCCACTACACCCAACTACCAAACTCTATTTTGCTAATTCTATAAAGATTTGTTCTTCTTTTTTATATATTTTATTATTTTTATTTTATGTATATGAGTATATTTCCTGTGTGTATGTAAGTGTACCCATGTTGTGCAATGCCTGTGGAGGTCAGAAAGGTGTGTCATATCCCCTGAAATTGGAGTTATAGATGGTTATTAGCCACCATGTGAGTACTGGGTGCAGGAGCAGCCAGTGCTCTACTGCTGAGCTTTCTAGTCTTAAGATCTGCTGTTCTTATTTTCCCTTTTCTTTCTTGAGATGGAATCTCACTATGGTCTCCAGATTGGACACTGGTGACTCTCCTTTCTCAGCTTTTTAAAAGCCTGGACTACAGGCACATGCCCTACACCCAACTCAAGATTCTGGTTTTTGTCGGGTTTTTTGTTTGTTTGCTTGTTGTTTTTTGTTTTTAAAGATAGTCTTCCTGTAGCCCCTGCTGGCCTGGAACACCCTATGTAGACCAGGCTGGCCTCCAATTCACAGAGATCCACCTGCCTTGCCTCTCAAATGCTGGGACTAAAGGTGTGCACCACCACACCTGGCCCTAAGATTCCATTTTGATGACTACTTCGATTAGTTCTGTTTGTTTTCATTTCTTATGTTTGTACAGAATGTGGTGAAAGGACAGTCTGAAGAAGGCTATGTGGCAAACAGAGTTACTCTAGACTTTGGAAATTTGCTCCAGGAAAGATGGACCTCATCATGGAAAAACTATACCAGAATACACGAGAGATAACTTAAGACACAATTTTTTTTTTCAAAACAAAGGTGATAATAGCAAAAATATCCAAGTTTTGTTTCATTGACAATAGATTATAAGGTCATATTTTCAAGACTTTTGGAGGTCTGGATGTGGAATGAGGGATACCCAGGGAGAGCGTTAACCATTCATAACTATAATAGTGCTTTCTGAGTAGTAACATCAGTCATTGAACTGGGATCTGGAATAGAAGTAGGCAGAATATGGGCCTGGCCCTTGAGACACCTACTGTTTTGTGTGAAAAGCAGGAAAGGCAAAGGAATGCAAAACTATCATAGTAAACAGAGGAACGCTAGCTCTCCTGTCAGGGACAACCACCTCCTATTTGACAAATCAGGGGAGGTTCCTGGAGGGAGAATTCTCTAAAGCTGAAAGCTGAGAATACTGCAAAGACCATAAGGGACACAAGAGTGTTCCTAAGCAATGAAGCTGGGAGAAAGACCTCAGAGATAAGAAAGAGCAAGCACAGAATATTCAAGGGAAAGAAAATAATCAGTGTGTAGGTAGCGGGCTGGGGGCAGTGATGAGAAGGGTCATTACATCTGCACACGTTTTCACAGTATCTGGCATAAGAAAGGCCAAGCCTCAAAGCACTATTTTTTTTTTATTTTTCATTTTGGTCTTTTTGAGACAGGGTCTCCCTGTAGCCCCAGCAGGCCTGGAACTCACAGAGCTCTACCTGCCTCTGCCTCTTGAGTGATGGGATTATATGC
>NW_008327789.1:22331-27583 GCF_000622305.1 Nannospalax galili
AAACTTTAAAAACTTAAAAAAATACAAATATAAAATTATGACATAATTTATACAGTCTTTATATAATCAATGATAAAAGAAAAGGGAATTCAAAGGGATTGATACTTTACTTTTGAAATGCAACAAACTTTTTTTTTAAATTCATTTTGAAACAGGGTCTAACTATGTAGCCCAGACTGTCCTGGAATTCACATTCCTCCTGCCTCAGTCTTCCAAGTGTTGGGATTAAAGAGGCATGCCACTACACCCAACTACCAAACTCTATTTTGCTAATTCTATAAAGATTTGTTCTTCTTTTTTATATATTTTATTATTTTTATTTTATGCATATGAGTATATTTCCTGTGTGTATATAAGTGTACCCATGTTATGCAATGCCTGTGGAGTTCAGAAAGGGGCGTTATAGCCCCTGAAATTGGAGTTATAGATGGTTGTTAGCCACCATGTGAGTACTGGGAACCAAACTTGGGTCTTCTTCAAGAGACAGCGCTCTTAACTGCTGAGCCATTTCTAGTCTTAAGATCTGCTGTTCTTATTTTCCCTTTTCTTTCTTGAGATGGAATCTCACTATGGTCTCCAGATTGGACTCAGGTGACTCTCCTTCCTCAGCTTTTTAAAAGCCTGGACTACAGGCACATGCCCTACACCCAACTCAAGATTCTGGTTTTTGTCGGGTTTTTTGTTTGTTTGCTTGTTGTTTTTTGTTTTTAAAGATAGTCTTCCTGTAGCCCCTGCTGGCCTGGAACGCCCTATGTAGACCAGGCTGGCCTCCAATTCACAGAGATCCACCTGCCTTGCCTCTCAAATGCTCTGGGACTAAAGGTGTGCACCACCACACCTGGCCCTAAGATTCCGTTTTGATGACTACTTCAATTAGTTCTGTTTGTTTTCATTTCTTATGTTTGCACAGAATGTGGTGAAAGGATGGTCTGAAGAAGGCTATGTAGCAAATAGAGTTACTCTAGACTTCGGAAATTTGCTCCAGGAAAGATGAACCTCATCATGGAAAAACTATACCAGAATACACGAGAGATAACTTAGACACAATTTTTTTTTCAAAACAAAGGTGATAATAGCAAAAATATCTAAGTTTTGTTTCATTGACAATAGATTATAAGGTCATATTTTCAAGACTTTTGGAGGTCTGGATGTGGAATGAGGGATACCCAGGGAGAGCGTTAACCATTCATAACTATAATAGTGCTTTCTGAGTAGTAACATCAGTCATTGAACTGGGATCTGGAAAAGAAGTAGGCAGAATATGGGCCTGGCCCTTGAGACACCTACTGTTTTGTGTGAAAAGCAGGAAAGGCAAAGGAATGCAAAACTATCATAGTAAACAGAGGAACGCTAGCTCTCCTGTCAGGGACAACCACCTCCTATTTGACAAATCAGGGGAGGTTCCTGGAGGGAGAATTCTCTAAAGCTGAAAGCTGAGAATACTGCAAAGACCATAAGGGACACAAGAGTGTTCCTAAGCAATGAAGCTGGGAGAAAGACCTCAGAGATAAGAAAGAGCAAGCACAGAATATTCAAGGGAAAGAAAATAATCAGTGTGTAGGTAGCGGGCTGGGGGCAGTGATGAGAAGGGTCATTACATCTGCACACGTTTTCACAGTATCTGGCATAAGAAAGGCCAAGCCTCAAAGCACTATTTTTTTTTTATTTTTCATTTTGGTCTTTTTGAGACAGGGTCTCCCTGTAGCCCCAGCAGGCCTGGAACTCACAGAGCTCTACCTGCCTCTGCCTCTTGAGTGATGGGATTATATGCACCACGCTTGGCTCCTCAAGCACTGTTTTTAAAAATATTCATCTTAGGCGGCTGGAGAGTTGACCCAGTGGTTAAGAGGTCTTGCAGCTCTTTCAGAGAACCCAGGTGCAGTTCCAAGCACCTACATGGCCGTTGGCCACAATCTAAACCTCCAGTTCCAAGGGATCTGATACCCTCTTCTGGCCTCTGTGGACACTGTATGCACATGGTACACATACATCTGTAGAGGCCAAAATATATACATAAAATAAAAATAAATAAATCTTTAAAAATTATTCTTTTGAAGTGCAGGGCTCCTAATTTGTGGGGTCTCATCGAAAAGTGGGTATCTAGAGGAGGCTGTGGGTATGGGGTGCCCTCCTTCAAGAGGATGGGATGGAAAAATTGCCCTCAGTCTAGTACCAGAATTGTTCTGTACTGGCCTCTTGCAGTGGGCCCCAGTGAACCAGACAAGCCAGGATGGAGCCATCTGTGCTAAGTATCACTTAAATGAGCTTGGAAACAAGCCTGTTTTCACAGCAGTTCTACTCAACTTGACTCAGGGCAGTAAAGTGCCCTCTGTTTTAACCCTGTAAGGGAAATGTCCCAGAACTTCCATATAAGCTTTTTATTCTCTGTCTCTGTTATTTTCAGCCATTGTCTTTGTTAGATTTTTGGAAAAGAAAAGGAAAGAGGAGTAGGAGGCTAGAAACCAGAGTCAGACCTGTAACAGGCAAGGGATAGATCTTCCTTTATTCAAAGAAGGTAAGTGGTAGAGGCTGCCGCGGGAATTAAGCTTCTACAACTAGACAAAGAAAACGGGAGTTTTTTTATACCAGGGTTGTGGGACACAGCTGCACTTTGTGGGGAGTTGAGTTAGTGCCTGGGCTTGGTGTTCTTGGAGTGATTGAGGGTCTCTTCAAGATTATTTCCCTAGAAACTGGCAGGAGTGTTATCTATGGCCTTAGAGGAGACAGGTGGGCTCCACAAACACTTTCTCTCCGGCTTGGGAGTGACCAACTGATGAGGGGTGAGCAGGTCCAAGCTTGAGCAAGGCCAGGCTGCCAATTTAGGGCCAGTTAGACACTTTAAGGGATTTATGGCTTTCCCTAATGAGGCTTGTGGCTCTTCTACAATTCACACATTCTGTCAGTCTTCCTTTAAAGTAAACCTGCTGGGCTTTAGACTGCAACTGTGTTTTTGTATTTTCTCTAATTTTGTCCTTTTTGGGGGGGGATTGGAGGTTGAATTTAGAATCTCACCGACCTAGACAAGTGTACTAAAGGTGCCACCACGCCCAGCTCCCCTATATTTTTAATACTTTTTCAGTTCTTTTGGTGTCCACAAGCGCAAATCACAACTGTCCTCTAGAAATTACCCAGACTACCCACGTGCATAGTGCCCCATAGGCAGGGCAAATGCCCTCAGTTAAGATGGCCACAACTGCTTTTTATTCCTTTTATACTTCATTTTTCCCTTAACAAAGGTGGTGTCGCCGCTTCCGGTTCCGGCTCGTGCTGGCGTGGGGCGGTGAGTGTCACCCCGCCCGTGTTCCTTGCGTTCTGGAGTGCTTTGGGAAGGGATCAGGTGGGCAGGGCGCCGCGGTGGATCCAACCTGGGAAGTTAGGATTCCCCCGACTGCCCATTCCCTCCACTCTACCGCCAGCCCATAGCGTGGTTGCTGGGGCCACCCGGAATTTACAAGCACGGGGTCTGGATTAGTTCCAGTTCTTTTGTATTTAAAAATTTTTTTTTTGTTTTAAATAGCCTTATTTATTACTTGATAGTTACATAACATTTTCCCATTTAAAATATAAAAGTCAGTCGGTTTGATCATTAACGGAATTGCGTGTCCGTTACTATAACCTTAGGATGTTTTCAGTACCACCCCCAAAAAAACTGCCCCCAGAAGCATCACTCCAGCCACTGACAACACTGCCCCTCAGTCCTAGGCAGTGACCAGAGTACTCTCTGTCTCTATTGGCTCTCTAATTTGCACACAATATAAACGGGCTCAAACAATATGTGGCCAGATATATTTGCCAAGCTTGTCCTGGACTTGTGTCAGCATTCCAGTCCCTTATTGGGGACCAGCTGAGAATACTGTATCAAATACATATTGCATGTATTATTTACTTATCTCTGGATCAAGAACTGCCTAACTTTTCCAGAGTACTCTACCAATTGCCGGTAAATGTGATTTTCTTCTGGACTAATATTCTAGTCTTCTGATTGACCTGTGTCCTTTTTTGTGTCATTACAACAGTCTTCCTTACTAGAGAGGTGTTTGTATACTTGTTGAGACAGGTTCTTGCTGCATAGCCCAGGCTGGCCTCAAATCCCAGGTTCCTCCTGTTTCGGCTTCTCAAATGCTGGGGGTGCAGCGTAGGCAATCACGTTGGGCTTGCATTCCTTTTTTAAAAATCAGTTTGGAGAATACTGCCATCTTAAGATTTTGTCTTCTGATGTATGATGTATGCCTTTTCTTTTCTTAGATCTTTAATTTGTTCCAGCATTTTTGTTTATTTGTCTGTTTGTTCGAGACAAACAGACTGGCCTGGAACTCACCTCTGCCTCCCCAGTGCTGGGATTAACAATGTGCTTCCCCCATATCCGGCTTGTTCCAGCATTTTAGAAGTATTTAGTGTACACATCTCATACATACTTAATGTGTTCCTATTATATTTTATATTTTAAATTTTATTTTTATTTTGCTGGGGTTGGTGGCGTACACCTTTAATCCCAGCACTCAGAACGCAGAGGCAGGCAGATGATCTCTATGAGTTCAAGACCAGCCTGGTCTACATAGTGAGTTCCAGGACAGCTGGGGCTACAGGGAAACCCTTTCTCAAAAAGACAAAAAAGAAAAAAATTTTATTTTTATTTTATGTGTATGAGTGTTTTACATGCATGCACCTAAGTGCACCACCTGTGTGCAGTGCCCCTGAAGCTGTCAGAACAGGATGTTGTATCCTCTGGAACTAGAGTTAAGGAAGGTTCGTAGCTACCATGTGGGTGCTAGGAATCGAACCTGGGTCCTCTGCAAGAGCAGTCAGTACTCTTAACCGCTGAACCATCCCTCCAGCCTCATATTTTTTAATTTTATGTGTACTAATTTATTGCCTGCATGTATGTAAGTGCACCTGTGTCATGCAATGTCTGTGGAGGTCAGAAGAATGAGTCAGATTCCCCTGGAACTGGGATTAGGAGCAGTTGTTAGTTGCCATGTGGGTTCTGGGACTCAAACCTGGGTCCTCTGCAAAAGCAGTTAGTGCTCTTAACTGCTGAGCTATCTCTCCAGCCCCAGAAATGGGTTTTTAATTTTATTTACAGGTTGTTGATTACTAATATAAATAAATACAAATGGCTTTTTGGTGTTGGTCTTGAATGTTACAACTTTAAGTTGTTTATTATTTCTACTACTTTGTGTGTGTGTGTGTGTGTGTGTGTGTGTGTGTGTGTGTGTGTATTCTTTATGGTTTTCTATTTAATATCATTTTTT
>NW_008327789.1:27726-32415 GCF_000622305.1 Nannospalax galili
AATTGAAAGCCTGGCATAGTGGCACATGCCTTTAATCCCAGCACTTGGGAGGCAGGCCAAGATCACTGGGAGTTCAAGTTCAGCCTGGTCTACATAGTGAGTACCAGGCCAGCTGGGTTACAGGGAGACCCTGTCTCACAAAGACCAAAAAAACCCCAAACCAAAACAACACACACACACACACACACACACACACACCCCAAAACAAAACAACCCTCCCCAAAAACAAAACAAAACAAAACCCTTTGTATTTTGGGGATTTGTTCCACCTAGTCCTGCCCAAAACAAAACAACCCTCCCCCAAAACAAAGCAAAACAAAACAAAACCCTTTGTATTTTGGGGATTTGTTCCACCTAGTCCTGGAATATAGTCGTTTTCTCTTTTTTTTTCCAGGGCAGGGATGTATGTATAAGGGTTGTTCGCAAAGCCTCCTGAGTACAACTGAGCTACACCTTCAGACCCTGGATCCTTTTTTATGATGCTAGATTTAATTTACTCGTTCCTCTACAAAATACTCGAGAGGATTTTGTGTCTGTGTTCATAATATTGGTCTCTAGCTTTTTTGTGATGTCTTTTGTTGTTGTTTCTTTTCTTTCCAGAACAGAAACCATATAAGTTCATCCTACCAAACTAGAAATGTAATTCAGTGGTAGCACATGGCTAGCATGCATGAGGACCTGGGTTCAAGCCCCCCTTTTAATCTGTCTTCTTGCTTGCTATCCTAGGGGAAGGAGATGCACAGATACTTACTTTATAATATGAAGGATTCTGCCTTTCAAGCAGGCCTTTTATTCGGGCTCAGAGCCCTGCTTAGAATTTTTGGCATTTAATATAAGTGATTTGCAAAGATACCACATCAGCATGCTGTTTGTTATCAAGCAGGATTCCTTTCATCAATAACACTCAGGCTGATCATTCTTTAAGGCACCTTTGAAGGCAGGCCAGATATGCTGATCTCATTCAGTGACCTGTTTATTCCCTTCCACAAGCCTCCTGCGCATGGTTACATAATGGAAGGGGATGCCAAAGGTGGCTGCTGCGGAGGTGCTTGCTGAAGTTCCAGGCTTGCTTAGCTGATACAGCGTGTGCAGAGACAGGATGTTCTTGCTTCTTTGGGAACTTTATCATTCCACTCCTTTTGGGAGCGATTAGCTGGTACCTTGGCTCACCCTCTGCCTAAGCAAGTGTCCACAACATGTGACTGGGTGTCCTCACACAGGAAGGACCTCGCCAGGCTTCAGTGTTGGTTATGTACTTGCTGTCTGCCTGATCAGGGTGGTGTCCTCTTCCGTTGTTGTTGCTGTAATCTGTCAGTTACAACTTGTGCTGCCCATATACTTCTGGGTGTGGGATCATTCACCATCCATTGGAGTGTGGGCTACCTACCAGGATCCAAACCCTTAAAGAAAACTGATTCTTCTTCCTTTAGCCTTCATAAACCATCAACTGGCTATAGCTCCTCAGTTAGGGGTAGGGGCTCATTAACCCCTTCTGAATCCATGCCTGGAAGGTTGACTGACTTGATCTCGTGCAGGTCTTGTGCAGGCAGCCACAGCTGCTCTGAGTTCAAGAATGCAGAGGTCCTGTCATGTACAGAAGACACTGTTTCATTCCAGTCCTCTTGAACTCTGGCTCCTATAATCTCTCCACCCCCTCTTCTGAGATGGTCCCTGAACCTTGGGATTCACCGGTCACCTTATCACCCAGATACTCATTAATCCAGAATGTACCCTTCCAGACTCTGCTCCTAGCTGTATATATTTCATATATATGTCCAGTATTTCATTTTATAAAATCTGGATCAAACTCTACCATCGCTTAAGACTCTCTTACTTTTGCCATATTATTAGTATTTTCACTTTTCAACAAATATTTTGCTGGATGTTGTGGCTCAAACTTGTAATTTCAATAATTTAGAAGCTGAGGCAGGAAGATTGCTTCCAGGGCAGCCTGGGCTACAGTGTGAAATCCCATTCAAAAAGAAAGAACAACAAAAAGCCCAGAAACACCAAGCTAAATGAAACCCGCAAACATCCTCGCAGCTGCTGAGGTGTCTCTCTAGTGTCTCATGAGAGAAGAGTGCTGCAATTGGACCTTCCTGATTTCCTAACACGCAGCCTATTTTTCCAGCTGAAATTATAATTGCATGGAATATGGTGTGTTGTTGCTAGTGTTTGCTTGGTTTTTTTCTTTTGAGAGAGTCTTGCTAAACTGTTTAGCCCAGGTTGGCCTGTGCACCATCATGCCCAGCTTCTAGCCCAGATTATTAATGGTTAATGGTTTCTCTCATCTCATGGTTAAGGGAACATGGTAAACAAGCACTGGGTCAAACGGAAGAAAAGAAAAACCATGAATATGGGGAAGGCAGAGTACTGTGTTTTTTTCTCTCTGACCTTTAGGGCTTGCAGGCCAGCTCCAAAGCAGGGTGCCTATGGTACTGAATTCTTTTACTTTTACCTGGCAGGCCTATGGAAGCCCAGGGAGCCACTCTGGGCAGCCAGTCAACAGAGAGCTGTTCTTTGGATTTACCGACAGCATGCTACAGAAGTGGTTACAACGCACTGCAGAGACCCAGCCAGGAGGCCCAAAGCGAAGCTCGGAGTTCTGTGGAGCCCCATTCTTTATTTTGCTCGTCTGATGTGGATCCAGGTAATAAGTTGAGTTTAAATCAAACTCACTTTAGGAAAACACCACCACCAAGTGGTTGGTTGTTTCTCCATCAGAAAGGAATGAGTTATTTATTACCTTATGTAGACAAACACCTTAACCCAGCAAAGCCATACAGAGGGACTTCAAAGAAGGCTCCTGGCATAACAGCGGGAGTGGTTTGGTTGGCTCCAGGCACTTTGGGGATACAAGGTGATTGTCTTAAGTCCTTCCTTCAAGGAGCTAGAAATTTGGGGTGATCTAAACATAGACATATTATGTCAACACTGTGAGTCTAGACAAAGGGGATGAGAAAAGAGGGCAGGTTTGTGTTATTCCTTCTTTGGGGCCCTTTCTGATCTCTATCCAAATGCATTCAGAGGCAGAACACTTGGTTCAACAAGGAGCAGAGAACTGGGATTTGTTGTTTTTCAGACTGCAGAAAACAGCAATGTGGGCCTGTTATGTGTTATGGGTAATAATAATAGAGATCTTAGTGTTCCTTTTAGGAAGTGCTCTGGACATTAAAATTTTTTATTACATTTATTGATTTGTGTGTACATGCATGTGTGTGGGTGTGTGCATGCTGTGATATACAGGTGGAAGTCGGAGGACAACTTGTATGAATCAGTTCTTTTCTGTCACCATGTGGGTCCTGTGGGTCAAACTCAGGCCTTGGGACTCAGAGGCAAGCACCCTTACCCACTGAGTCATCTTGCCAGCCCCTGGACTCTGGATTTAAGTTAGAACTTTTTTTTTTGGTCTTCTTTTTTTTTTGAGACAGGGTCTCCCTGTAGCCCCAGCTGTCCTTGAACTCACTATGTAGACCAGGCTGGCCTTGAACTCACAGAGATCTGCCTGCCTCTGCCTCCCAAGTGCTGGGATTAAAGGCGTGCGCCACCACAGCCCGTTTAAGTTAGAACTTTTATAAAAGTTTTCCTGATTGAATTGCAAAAGTTGATAATTTAAGGCCAATGCTAATTTCCTGATGCAGTAGCAATCATCTCTAGCTGGAATGCCCATTTCTGTCCCATTAATTATCTAGTCTATAGGTCGCTGACCTGGATTCAAAGTTTAAATGTGACACCTGTTGGGTTGTGTGACTCAAGGATATTTAAATCATTTCTGGGCTCCAGAATCATTTACAAAATGCCAGTCAGGATGCTTGCCTCAGAGGACTAGGTTTACCTCAGAGAGCAACATGAAGTGCTTTTCATGGTGTTTGCAATATTTGGGTGCTCAGACTGTTGTTATTAAGAAATCTAGGGTTTTTTGCATATGAATGCTTCTAAGCCTGATGAATTTATTTAAAAGCACTTTTGAATTCAGAATGATTGTTTTGCCAATTTTTAAAATTAATTTTTCTCTTTGATAATTCCCTAAAGTATATAGTGCTTTTTGATTATTCTCTCCCCACCCTTTCTTCCCTCCCTCCCATCCCTGTCAGCCACATTTCCTACAAACCTCCTTCCCACACTCTTGTCTTTTTGTGACCCACTGAGTTCAGCCAGGGCCTTCTGTGTGACCCTGAGTTTGGAACTATCCATTGGAGTTTTGTGGGCTCACCAGTGGGCACACAACTGAAGATTTTGATTCCCCCGCTCCCAAAACTTATCCGTGGCCAATAGCTCAGCAGTAAGGGGTGGGCAGGCACCCATGAGCCCCTCTCCCATCCATGTCCGACTGTTGGCAGGGCCAGTCTTGTGCAGGCCCAACTGTCCTTAAGCAAAGCTGCTGTGACTTCATGATCGGTTAAGGACAGTTGGGCCTGTGACTTCATGATTGGAGAAGCTGTGTTATGGCTAGAAGATGGTGCTCACAGACCTCCTACCTGTCTTCTAGCTTTTGCATTGTTTCTGCCTTCTCTTCTACAGTGTTCTGAGCCTTAGAGGGAGTGATGTAAATGTCTTGTTTAGAGACCTGCATAATGACAGTACTGGTTGACCAGCCAATGTGGATGAGCAAAATTTCACAAAGTCCCACCTCTAGATGAATCGGTGGCTGGTGAGGGATGGGGAATCGGTTTACTCTAGGGACACACT
>NW_008327789.1:32740-34910 GCF_000622305.1 Nannospalax galili
GTGTCTCTTTGTGTGCTGTCGGTCGCTGCAAGGAGAGGCTTCTATAAGGAAGAATCAGAGCAGCATTTGCTGGGTTTGCACTCCAGATATGGTTTTGTTTTGTTTTTTGTTTTGGTCTTTTTGAGACAGGGTCTCCCTGTAGCCCCGGCTGGCCTGGAACTCACTATGTAGACCAGGCTGGTCTTGAACTCAGAGATCCGCCTGCCTCTGCCTCCCGAGTGCTGGGATTAAAGGCGTGCACTACACGCCTGGCTCAGATATGTTTTTTTAAACTTCAACTTTGAATTTATTTGGTTTTCAAGTTATGATAAGTGTATTTTTATGCAACAGGCTAAGTGTACAGTTTACTAATCTAGATTGGGACCAAAGGATCTCCAGATGGAGGAGGAGCAGTTGCTACCCCTTCAGGCAGAAATGGGAACTACTGAAGAGAGAAAACCCAGGGCAGCCAAGGTACAGAGGCAGATGGATCTCTGTGAAATCCAGGCCAACCTTGTCTACATATGAGTTTCAGGCCAGCTGGGGCTACAAGGGGATCCTATTTCAAAACCAAAAACAAACACAAAACCCAAAGGGCAGAATGCTGTCCTTCTCCAGCTAAGCATCACTGATCACTTGACTATTTTCCACATCCAAATGGTTTGTTTTTTTTTGTTTTTTTTTTTTTTGGAGACAGGGTCTCACTATGTGGCCCTGGCTGACCTGGAACTCACTATGTAAATAAGGCTGGCCTGGAATTTACAGAGATGCACCTGTTTCTGTCTCTCAAGTGCTGGAATTAAAGGCATCCATCACTACACTTGGCCTAAATGTGTTTATTATTATTGTTGTTGGTGGTGGTTTTGATGTTTTGTTTAGGGGGGTGGGGGGTCTCATGAGACACTGACTGGCCTGTAACTCCCTATGTAGCAGAGACTATCCCTGAACTCCTGATCCTCTTTCCTCCATTTCTGGAGTGCTGGGATTACAGATGTGGACCACCATGCTCAGTTTCCAATTAAAAAAAAATATTTTTAGGCAGGGTCTTTCAATGTAAGCCCTGACTGGTCTGGATCTCACTATATAGACCAGACTGGCTTTGAACTCACAGGGATCCACATGCCTCTGTATCCTGGGTGCTGGGATTAAAAGCATGTACCACTGTACCCAGCCCCAAATTTGTATTTTTAAAAAAGAAATGTAGGTTTCAATGATCAATTCATTAATGATTGTAGGTAGGAGGAATGTATTAATTAGCTGTTACCATGTAACAAACACCTGAGATAGTTTATGAACAGAATGTCAGCCTGTGGTTTAGGCTTGGGTGGACCCCATTGCTTTTAGACCTCTGGGGTTTGTGTTGGGTTTGTACATGGTGGCAGGAATGTGACAGAGCACCACCCACCTCATGTGTGGATAGCAAGAGAAAGAAGAGACTGGGGTACCCCCTCTCCATGACCTGAGGACTTCTCACTAGGCTTCACTTTCTAAGGGTGCCACCTTCTTACTGTGTCTTCATGACCCCGAGTCAGAGAGAGAGAAAGAAAAGGGGAGGGGGGAGCACATGCATCTCTTTTTGAAAAATATTTTATTTTTATTTTTTCTGGGTATGAGTATATTGCCTGCATGTGTGTAAGTGCACCCGTGTCATGTGGTGCCCATGGAGGACATAAGAGGGCGTTGGATCCCCTGGAACTGGAGTTATGGACGGTTGTTAGCTGCCATGTGGGTGCTGGGAACTGAACCCGAGTCTTTAATCCTAGCAAATCTTTAATTAGAGACAGGGTCTCCCTGTAGCCCCAGCTGTCCTGGAACTCACTATGTATACCAGGCTGGCCTCAAACTCACAGAGATCTGCCTAGTGTAGTCTTGTTTCTCTGATCTCGCTCCATTCCAAAGACTCTGTCTTTGTCATGTCTGTCTGCTGCTCCCCAGCTCCTCCAGAACCACCATCCCTCTAGGAAACACTGTGTCAAGGCAGCAGAGACCTTCACATTTTGAACACAATGGCCACTTATCTCTAGGCAGCATTTTCACAGTTTACTTTTTTTTTTTTTGACAATGTGTGAACATTTTTATTTTAAACCTCATCACTGTATAACTAAAAATTCAAACTTTAGGCCGGGCATGGTGGCGCACACCTTTAATCCCAGCACTCTGGAGGCAGAGACAGGCAGATCTATGTGAGTTC
>NW_008327789.1:34971-69288 GCF_000622305.1 Nannospalax galili
CAAAAAAAAAAAAATCACACTTTAACCATTTTCTGTTTCACCTGTTGTTTGAAAGAAATTAAGCCCCCACCCCAATAAAAACCAGAGATAATAGACTCTATAACACTGCGCAGCCTCTCCTGTGCTGGTTGCCACAGTTCTGCTGTCCCTGTGGCCAACGAGTTTCAATTATCCTGAAGACTGGGACCATCTAAAAGGGGTATCATGGAAGCCACACGTGAAATATAAAATATTCTACTAAAATTACAAAATTAATTTTAACAATATCTTACTTTTCTTACTGCTGAATAAAATACCCGATGAAAGCAACGGAAGGGAGAAAGATCTATTCTGGCTCAGAGCTTGAGGGTGCAGTTCATCGGGACGGGAGAGTCAAAGCAGCAGGAGCTTGAAGCAGCTGGTCCCATTACATCCACAGTCAGGAAAAAGGGAGTTATGAATGCTTATGATCTGTTCTCTCTCTCTCTCTCTCTCTCTCTCTCTCAACCTCATCACTGTATAACTAAAAATTCAAACTTTAGGCTGGGCGTGGTGGCGCACGCCTTTAATCCCAGCACTCTGGAGGCAGAGACAGGCAGATATATGTGAGTTCAAGGCCAGCCTGGTCTGCATAGTGAGTTCCAGGACAGCTGGGGCTACAGGGAAACCCTGTCTCAAAAAGACCAAACAACAAAAAAAAAATTCACACTTTAACCATTTTCTGTTTCACCTGTTGTTTGAAAGAAATTAAGCCCCCACCCCAATAAAAACCAGAGATAATAGACTCTATAACACTGCGCAGCCTCTCCTGTGCTGGTTGCCACAGTTCTGCTGTCCCTGTGGCTAAGGAGTTTCGATTATCCTGAAGACTGGGACCATCTAAAAGGGGTATCATGGAAGCCACACGTGAAATATAAAATATTCTACTAAAATAACAAAATTAATTTTAACAATATCTTACTTTTCTTACTGCTGAATAAAATACCCTGTCTCCAGATTGGGCCCTTCTAGAACTGTTTTTTTAGGGGAAGAGAGGTTTACTTTGGCCCACACTTTAGAGAGTACAGTACAGTATGGCAGGAGTTCACCAGGGAGCAGCAGCTTGGTGTGTGTGGAGGAGCCTCTCACAGGCAGAAGACTAGAATCTGTAGAGCGTTCCCACTGAGTTCTGCTAGCCTGATTGGATTTGACATGTCCTTACCCAAACTCCTAACTCCTCTACCTCTTCTCCAATTCTTTCCCCAACATACACACCCCGCCCCCATACGCACACACCATACATATATACACCACATGCACCACACTCACCACATGTACCATGTCTACACACACTTATCTACACACACACCATGCATATACACACACCACATACACCACACACATACATGCAAACACCACTGCCCCACACCACACACCATACATACATAGACACGCACCACACATACACACACATGCAAATACCACACACACTATACGTGCACAGACACCATACAGACACACACTCCATGCATACCACATATGCATACCACACCCCACACAAATACACACACATACACCATATATACACATATACCACACACACACCATACATGCCACAAACCACACACACACATCACACATATACCACACACACCACATACACATACTCTCTTTCTCTCTCTCTGTCTCTCTCCTCTTTGTGTTTTGCAGTACAGTCCAAGCATTCTAGGTAAGTACTTTGCCACTGAGCTGCATCCCCAGCCCTACCCCTGTGCTTTGAGAATTTCAAAATTCAAAAAGTATTTTCATTCTTCTATTCACTTAGGGAACAACAATACACCATAAAACCTACCAAAACTCTAGGCATGATCCTCAACTCTCTTTTCCCATAAACCTTGGGCAGGTCATCGGCAGAGTCCATCAGCTTACCATTAGTGTGGGTTTAGAATGTAGACAGTCTCTTTCACTGTGTTCTAAAGCACAGTCCTTTCTCCTGGGCCACTATTACTGTCTTCTAACTAGCTTTTCCACCACTGTCCTCATGCCCTGCAAGCACTTCTTAACCCAGCAACCAGAGGATCTTTTCAAGATAGAGATGATCTTATTGGACCTAGGTACAGACTGCCTGTGGCTTCTCATCCTGACTCAGAACAGAAGCCAAAGTCCTTACCTGGGTAGCTGATCTCTGGATCCTACGATGTCCTTGATCTTGTCTCCTGCCATGCTCTGTACCCTCACTGGGCTTCAGCCTTGCTAGCCCCCTGGCTGTGCCTTTACCACACTGAGCATGCCTTTCTGCCTCACATGCCCACCCTTCAAGGAGACCACCTTCCATCTCTCCGTCTGAGAACCAGGCGCCCCTCCACCGACACTGAACTTCCTTTTGAGTTTTATTCTTCAATATCTAGCGCTGTTGCTGTGCAGTGTGTTTGTCTCTTCCCACTGGAATGTCAGATCCAGGGTAGCTGTTACTCAATAAATACTGTCTGAGGAACAAATGAATAAATATTAGCTGTAATTATTATGTCATTAAGAGATGGGTCCATCCAGGCATGGGGGCTCATCTTTGCAGACCTGGCAGTTGGGAGGCTGAGGTAGGAGGGTATCTGTGAGTTCAAGGATATCCTGAGCTATATAGTTCAAGGACAGTTAGGCTATAGCGTGAGACCCTGCCTCAAAAAAACCACCCCACACATACAAGAACCCCAAGATTGGCCTGTGTGGATATAGGCTTGAAGTTGAATACCACAGAAGAGATCTGTGTACCCTTACCCCCTTGTGCAAATAGCTATGTGTGGCGTGCATAACTCTGGAAAGTTCCAAGTAAAATAAGTAGGAATCCTGTGTAGCACCGAGTTAGGTGAAACCTGAATTGATCATCATTGAAATGGGGGTGTCGTCAGGTTCCCTCTGCTTCCTGTGGCTGCTGGAGGCACACAGGACTGTCAGCCATTTGACATGTGCAAAGGAAGTCATAAAGTATTATGCTTAGGTCCACTTCCATGTACCATTTCCATCTGGATAGAACATCTATCTACACAGTGTGTACCCACAGATGGGATTCACTCTGTGCTTCTGCCCTTGAGAGTCCCAGCTCTTTGTCTACCTTCTCCCTGTCTCTAGGTGACCTTTGTGTATCCTCCTGTTAAAATCTCTGAAGAGGGCTGGTGAGATGGCTCAGTGGGTAGAGGTACCTGCTGCCAAGCCTGATGATCTAGTTTGATCCTGAGACCCACATGGTGGAATGACTCTAGTTTCAACTGTTGGCTTTCCAGGCAGGTGTTTGTTGAAGAGTACTTAGTCTTAACCTAAGAGAATGGTCAGATTTCAGGAACTACGTGGCAGGTAGAAGAGTATTTGGGGGATACTGCTCATCGTCTCAAAATGTTTCCCCACATATCTTCACATTTCTCCTTCCACCCCCTTCCCCCTAACTTGACCTTCCCAGGTGGGGCAGTTCCTTACAGTCCATTCTTCCTCCCCATGGCCATGTCTGATTTCCCTAGCAGAAGCCATCTCAGCCCTGTACTGAGTGTGCATGTTATTTTCTTCTTGATATTGGATCTTGTTATGTAGCCCAGGCTGGCCCCAAACTCACAGTCCTCCTACTTCACCCTTCCAGGGGCTAGGAGTACAGGCCTGCACCACCATGTCTGGCTATAACACCCATGTTGGCTTGCATATCCAAGGAGCTCTGTTGTGTTCTCATTTTTCTCTGCATCTCTGAACAATGAGGTGTTTTAGGATGCATTCATTTTTATTACAATAAATATTTTTTTAAAAATTCCTGGTACTGGGCTGAAGAGATGGCTCAGCAGGTAAGAGCACTGGCTGCTCTTGCAGAAGACCTGGGTTTGGTTCTCAGCACCCACATGGTGGCTAACAACCATCTGTAACTATAGTTCTAGGGGATTCAATACCTTTTGGCCTCCATGGGCACTGTACAACATGATGCACTTACCTACATGCAGGCAAAACACTCATATACATAAAAAAGTTTACCCAAGAATCCTAGGTATTAACAAGAAAAACATCAGAATTTTGCTCACCTCAGTCTGCCATGCAAAGGCAGGAAAGGCTGGGCTAGTCTGTCTTCATAAACATGTGTCTGTCCTGAGGTTACCAGGCAGCCACCCCTCAGGACGTTCTGGTGAAGTAAACAGCTGTTCCCTCATGCAGGCTTAGGATCATGAAACTCCCATGCCTTCCCTGGTAGATAAGGCAGGAAGACCCACTGCTACTAGGAAGGTCTTCCTGGGACATGCTACCCTCCCATTCCTCCGGTAATCTCTCAGACTGAATTTCCTCTTTTCGCCCAGCCCCCACCAAAGCTCTTCCGCCTCATTTTCAGGACTCTGTAAGTGGGTGTTTGGGATATTTGTTCAAAATTAATCCCAGTGCCCAGGCAAAGGCAGGTGAATCTCTGTGAGTTCAAGGCTGGCCTGGTCTACATAGTGAGTTCCAAGCCAGCCAGGTCTACAAACTGAGACCCTGTCTCCAAAAATAAATAAAATTAACAATCGATACAGTATTATAATAACTGGCAAGATTGTACAGGTGCATGCCAGCTGAACACAGGCCCCTGGGAGCCTGACTCCTCATTGGACAAGCCTGCTACTCCCATTTTAGGCTAAGCCACTCTAGTGCTTTGGCTGCTTGATCCCCTCCATTGGAAGGTCTTCCTCCTTGATCAGCTCCAGTCTACTCCACATGCTGTTGAATGGACTCCATCCATGACCCCCGACTTTAGACTTAGTGATGGACTTGGACTCCTTGCCTGTTAGATATTCCTTCTCCTTCTGGATGCAGGACAGAAGGGAAGCATAGATACACGGACTTGAAGAGCCACATTAAGTGACAAATTGCCTTGGTTAAATCTCTTCAAGGCAAGATCACAAGGTTTCCTGGGGGCACAGTCCTGAGTGCTGCCGTGGCTTGATAAAGCAGGTCCTGTGGCGTGTCTCCTCAGGGCTGTGGGACCTCTGACAGCAGAGTCCCACCGTGAACTCTAACAGGACAGAGGTTTCCTGGGGGCACAGTCCTGAGTGCTGCCGTGGCTTGATAAAGCAGGTCCTGTGGCGTGTCTCCTCAGGGCTGTGGGACCTCTGACAGCAGAGTCCCACCGTGAACTCTAACACAGGACAAAGGTTTCCCTAAGGTTGTTAAGACATGACAACACGGATGTAGGAAATCTTGGTGCTTTCCTCAGACTGGAATCTCTGTCTAAGAACAGTGCTGGGAGCTGGAATGTGTACAGCAGATTTGACTGTTAAACGCAATAACTCTTTGATGACTAGAGGGCCTGGCTGGCAGGTGGCTATAAACTTAAACAGTAGTTTAATGTCCCGTATTCTTTTGGAATCTGTCAACATTCCAGTCTTCAAAGGCATCCAGAGAATTTAATATTTAAGAATAGGTACCTATGCTTTTTCCTGTTTACAATTCACATTGTATTTCTTTGTAATTCTATAAAACTTTGTTCCCATAAAGAAACAATTATAAGCTCTTAGAGTGAAAAAAAAAAACCCTCAAATTGGAAGTTATATAATAATTATAAAATTCTGGATTTGGGGGTTTGGGGAGATGGCACTGTGGGTATAGTACTTGCTATGCAAGCATAAGGATCTGGGATCGGATCTCTAACACCCATGTGAAAGCTGGGTGTGGCAGCTCATGTCTATAACCCCAGCACTGAAGGGGGGCAGTGACATGCAGATCCTGGGGGCTCACTTGTGAGCTGGTCTAACCAAAATGGCAAGTTCCAGGTTCAGTCTCAAAAACTGAGGAAGGAACTTGGGGTGGGGGTGAGGGCTTAGCATTTAATGATACATACCACTCTTACAGAAGACCCAAGTTCTGTTCCCAACATGAATAGCAGGCAGTTCTCAACTGCCTATGACTCCAGCTCCAGGAGATCTGATGCCCTCTTCTGGCCTCTCTGGGTACTTCCACTCATGTGCACATACCCACACACAGACACACACAGACACATAGTTTTTTTTAAAGTAAAATAGTTCCGTAAAAAATAACATGGACACAGTGGGCACCATCACCAGTGAGATCCATCTGGGGTGTACTGTTGGAATGCTGTTCATGTCCCAGGCCAGTACTTAGCCAATGGAGGTGCTGGGGACCTGGCAGAGAGAATGGGCTTGAAGTAGTTGAGCCCACACAGTGCTGATCAAAGTGGAGGCCCTCTGCAATCCTTGACTGGAAAGTGCGTCTTCCGTTTTGTTTGTATGGGCAACATACCTAGAATGGCAGACCATCAAAACCCTGTCTCCATCAAAACCTCGAAAATGTGGCATGTTATCTCTCACCTGAGTTGCACATTGAATGGGGAATAGCCATTCAATAGTACAAACTCCCTAAGCTACAAGATCTTTGAGTTTCTCATTTGGGGTTTTGTTTTGAGGTAGGGTGTATATAATAGCCCACACTGTCCTAAAATTCACAGTGTAGCCAAGGATGACCTTGGGCCCTCCACAAGTGCTGGGATTACAGGTGTGCACCACCATGCCCTACCTTTGGCCTCTCAGAGGAGGCTGAGCACAGGGCACAGAGACACTTGCCATGGATACTCTCCAAGTTCCAGTGCTGTCTCCCAAAGAGGACAGTGGGCATGTACCGGATGCAGGGGTATACTAGCCTCGTTCCTGGTTGGCAACTGTGGGTTGCCATGATGACTCTAAACTATCAATAAACTCTTAATTCGTTAACAATTTGTTGACTTCAATTGTCAATCCCTTGTCCCTTTAAAAAAATATAGAGTTCTGTATTTTAGACTGCTGACTGGTAGAACTGGTAGGTCACGTCAGGTAGTCACCAGAGATGAAAATGGTTTAAGAGAAGAATCTTTTACTTTTCTTTTTCTTGAGACAGGGTCTCGCTGTAGCCCTAGCTGGACTGGAACTCACTATGTAGACCAGGCTGGAGATTCACTTGCTTCTGCTTCCTGGGTGCTGAAAGTAAAGGCATGAGCCACTATACCCAGCTAAGAGGAGACTCATTTTTAAAAGCTCACGAACACTGTTGCCATCTGTGATGTCGTTCTTGCTCTTGACTTTTGAATTCTGATGACATCTGCCAGGGGAAGAGACTTGTTTACACCTGTGTACTTTGCCTGTCATTAACAGTTTAAAAAGGACATCATAGTAGAGCCGCAAAACAAGCCCGACACCAGACACTGCAGGTCCTTTTGCAGAGTCCACGTGGGCAGAGTGATTTCATGGTCCAAACCAACGGCTTTCCTCACAGGCTTCTGCAAGTAACCTTACATCCAGGACTTGACTTTGTAAAGTACAAGGAAATAACATGACTGATGTGTTCTCCAAGTTTCACAAAAACATGATGAGGGAAGACTGAAAGAGGGGGTGTTTGTCATGTATTTTACACTTACATTGTAGGTGTGTACCATAGGCATTTATACACATGGTTTCATGTGTATGTGTCTCCACATGCATGTGTGTGTGTGTGTACTGCTGGAGATCAAACCCAGGGCCCTGGGTATGCTAAGCAAGTACTCTACCACTGAGCTACACTCCCCTCTAATACAGCATTCCTTTTGATTCTCAGAACTACCCCAGAGAAGTAAATACTTTTATGATCTCTGTGTTGCCTATGAGGAAACAGAGCCTTAGAGAGCTCGGCTACACATTAATATGTTATTCAAGGACTGGTGGAAAGCTGAGACAGAAGAGAGTGTCAGATCCCCTGGAACTTGAGTTAGGACAGTTGTTAGCTGCAATATGAGTGCTGGGATTCCAACGTCCTGGGTCTTCTACAAGAACAACCAGTGTTCTTAACCACTGAGCCATCTCTCCGGCCCCCATGATATGAATTTTAAATGTCCTAAATAGTTGCCTTTCATCTTTCTCTTTTTCTTATGTGTTTTGAAGAACCCTAAGTTCTCTGTATCAGAAAAAAAAAATCATTGTTTCAAAGACAGAACAGAGTCACTGGTATCTTCTAGTCATCAGTTCCACCTATGCCGGGATAAGATCCCTTTTCAGGGCCCCCTCTGTATTAGGAAATCTCATACTGCCTGGGTACCTGATACTCCTTATGTTTGTTCTGCTTCTCTGCTTGTGGCCTGCCTGTGTTTGCTCTTTGGGTGGTGTATCTTAGGAAATGGGTGCTGATAGTAAAGAAAACAGCATTGCTTGAATACACTTTGCTCCAAGTCTGAGGTTAAAATGTTGCTCTTTTTTTAAACTTCAAAATAACAGTAGCTGATGTTTGCTGAGTAACCATGATATGCTGTGTCCCTTTAAAGTATCGACATAGGTTATGCCATTCTTCCACAGCTACCCTTGGAGGTCGTACTGTTAATATTATAGGCCTATGTTACAAATAAAGAGCCAGGCAGGCAAGGAGCAAAACCTGTCCCAGAGTTGCCCAGTAGCTATCGGGGCAGCCAACGCTGCTCCTTGGGTCTCAGCTGCAGAGCCCTACACCCTAATCATCACACTGTCAATTAATTAATAATTGAACGCAATGAGAGAAGAGTCAAGAATGTTGTTTTCATTATTCTCAAGGCTTTAGGGTGAGTAACTTTCTCTCTTTAGTTATTAGCAAATGAAGTCAAATTATAGTTTTTGAGTAGCAGTTTTAGGATCTTTATTGAAAATAAAGACGTTCAAATTGCTACAAGCCATCCAGGCCTCATCTGAATAATTCAAATATTACCACTCAATTATGAAAGAAATGTTCCTACCTTTTAAGTTTACCTCGCTCCAGACTGGATTGGAAACTGGTACAGCAACCTTGAAAACCTGCTGGACCTAATTTCCTAAAGCTGAATACATCCTCACCCCCAAATCCAGCAGTTCCATGCTTAAACACATGTGCTGAAGAAAAATGAGGACTCACAGCCAGAGCAGACACTTGCAAGAATGTTCTCAGCCAAAGCCAGTCATGGTAGTACAGGCCTATAATCCTAGGATTTGAGGCTGAGGCAGGAGGATCAGGAGTTTAAGGCCTGGTTGGACTATATGAGACTCTGTCTTTTAAAAAAAAGTTCTCATAGAACTAATAATAGATCTAGAATTTTATTTATTTATTTATTGGTATTTTTGAGACAAGGTCTCCCTGTGGCCCCAGCTGGCCTAGATCTCACTATGTAGGCCAGGCTAGCCTCAAACTCACAGAGAGCCACCTGCCTCTGCCTCTTGAGTGCTGGAATTAAAGGCGTGCGCCACCGTGCCCCGCAGATCTAACATTTCATCCAACAACCTGACTGCAATCCCTTGTTCATCATAGCACTATCTATAATAGCTGAGGAATGGAATCGAGGCATCTGCTCACAGATGAATGCATTTTTTAAACATGGTATATGTTCACAATGGAATATTATTTGGTCTTAAAAAAGAATAGAAGCCTGTCATTTGCAGCAGCATGGTTAAGCCTGGAAGACATCATTATTTTCAGTGAAATAAGCCAGGCACAGAAAGACAAATGAAGCATCTTTTTATTCATTGGTAGATTTTTTGAAAGTTTTTCTTCCTACTTTTATTATTTTATTTCTTATTATTATTATGGGAGGAGGGTGCACCATAGTGCATGTGTGAAGGTCAGAGGATAACTTTCAGGAGTCAGTTCCTTCCTTCCACTGTGGGAATTCATGGGATCAAACTCAGGTCATCAGGCTTGTATAACAAGACCTTTTATCCACTGAGCCACCTTACAAGCCCTTTTTCTCCTTTTTGAGACAGTTTCATATAGCCCAGGCTAGCCTCAAACTTACTATGTAGCCAAGGATGATTTTGATCTTTCTGCCTCTATACCCCAAATGCTAGGATTCTAGTCATGTACAAACACAGCCAGCAAAAAAGTTGATCTTGTAGAAAATGAGTCAATAGTGGTTACCAGAGGTTGCGAAGGGCAGAGGGGACAGAAGGAGAGAGAAGAGGAAGGTGTACCCAGACAGAACTAAGGTGTGGTGTGCCAGACAGCAGAAGACTATAGCTAGCAATAACACCATGGACTACAAAACGGAAAAGAGAGTTTGGAGATTTAGAATATTCCCAGCACAAAGAAATGATAAACACATAAGGCAATAGAAAAGCTAATTTCCACAATTTGATGACAGACCGTTATAAACATGTATCAAAATCGCAGCCCACAAATGTGTACAATTACTACAAATCAATTACAGAACTTTAAAATGGGACTGGAGAGGTGCCTCAGTGGTGGAGAGTACATACTGCTCTTACAGAGGACCTGGGTTCAGTACTCAGCACCCGCATTGGGTGACTCACAACTGCCTGGAACTCCAGCTCCGGGGAATTTGACACCCTCTTCTGACCTCCATGGGAAACTACATTCATATGCACATACCCCTACACAGATATACACACATATTTTTAACTGAAAGAATATTGTTGGTGTGTCTTTTTGTACCAGCATCAAATTGGAAAATATATATATATATTTAAATACCCTTACAAAAGCAACTTAAGGGAGAAAGGGTCGATTCTGCCTTATAGTTCCAGGGTGCAGTCCATCATGGTGGGAAGTTACAGCAGTAGGAGCTTGAAGGGACTGGTTCCCCTGTACCCACAGCCAAGAGCAGAGAGTGATGCACGCTTTAACCATCACAGATGCTCTGCTAGTTTCCTCAAGGTTAGACAGTAGCTAGGAGAGGCGGTAGCCATGGGGTGTGTTCAGTGTGTCAAAGATACATTGTTAAAGGACTGCTGTTGAAATATACTAAGAACTCTTTTTTAAAAAAGATTTATTTTTATTTATGTGTATGTATTTCTCTACATGTGTGTATATGTGCACGTGTGTGCTGACACCTGAGGAGGCCAGAAGAGGGTGTTAGATCTCCTGCAACTGCAGTTAAAGGTTGTTGCAAACCAACATGTGGGTGCTGGGTACTGAATCATCTCTCCAGTCTCTATACTAAGAACTCTTAAGACACAACTGTAGGAAAATAAACACCTTGATTTAAAATGAGCCAAATAGTTGGGTGTAAAAGTTCAGGCTGGTAATCCCAGCCTTGGGAGGTATCCACAGGATGATCTCTAGCTGGAGTCCAGCCTAGGCTACATAGCAAAACTCTACCTCCTCAAAAAAAAAAAAACCAAGGCAAACAAAAGGCCATGCCTGGTGGTGCAGGTCTTTAACTCCAGCACTGGGGAGGCAAATGTAGGTGGATCTCTGTGAGACTGAAGCCAGCCTGGTCTACATAGCAAGTTCCAGGCCAGCTGGGGCTACAGGGAGACCCTGTCTCAAAACAAACAAACATAAATTACTCTAAAAAAAGGAAAGTTGGTTGAATTTTTTGCCTTTTTTTTTTTTTTTTTTTTTTGGTGTTGGTTTTTGATATTTGAGACAGGGTCTAATAATGATCTTTTAAAAGCTATTTTTTAGCCAGGTAAGAGGGTATGTGTCTCATCATTCAGGAGGCTAAGGCAGGAAGATTTGTGAGTTTGAGGTACCGGCTGCTCTTCCAGAAGACCTAGACTCAGTTCCCACCACCCACATGGTTTCTAACTGTCTGTAAGTCCAGTTCCAGGGGATCTGATGCCCTCTTCTGGCCTCCTTGGGCATTGTTCGACACCTGTGCATTTCCATACATGTATCATACACATAATGTTAAAAAAAATTTTTTTAAGTATTTACTTTGTGTGTGTGTGCGTCCGTGTGTGTGTGTGCGTGTGTGTGTGCGTGTGTGCATGTGCATGTGTGTGTGTGCGTGTGTGTGCGCGTGTGTGTGCGCATGTGTGTGTGCGTGCATGTGTGTGTGTGTGTGTGTGTGTGTGTGTGTGCAAGTGTAATGTTAGGCAAAAGATCAACATCACGCACCTTCCTTGATTGTTCACCTTATGTTTTGCAGCAGGTTCTAACTGAATCTGGCACTTACCAGTTGGCTAGGTTGGTTGATGAGCAAGCTCCAGGGATCCACCTGTCTTTACCACACCCCCTAACCCTGGGGGTACAGACACACCCAGCTTTTATGTGGGTGCTGAGTCCAAAAGACCCCTCAGTGTCTTCTCGTCACAAATTTTTTGCGTACACAGATGATAAAGGAAGTCCGAATGTAATAAGAAGACCACAAGGAAATGATCTTCCACACAGCTGAGAAGTTACCCACATGAATTTACAGCAGTGGTCACAGGATGCACAAGACCCATAAAAGTTCAAACTAGACAAAAATCCAGCACATGGCGCCTGGAGAGATGGCTCAGCAGTTAAGAGCACTGGTTGCTCTTGCAGAGGACCTGGGTTTATTTCCCAACACCCTCATGGCAGGTAACAACCATCCTAACTCCAGTTCCAGGGGATCTAACACACTCTTCTGACATCTGGAGGCACTGCATGACATGGGTGAACTTACATACATGCAGGCAATACACTCATACACATAAAAAATTTAAATAAGCCAGGCATGGTGGTGCATGCCTTTAATTCCAGCACTTGGGAGGCAGACAAATCTTTTGTGAGCTAAGTGCCAGCCTGGTCTACATAGCGAGTTCTAGGCCAGGGGCTGGGGCTATAGAGAGACCCTGTCTCAAAAAGACCAAGAAAAAAATTTAAATAAAAAACCCAGCACAGAAGGGGTGAGGTGTTAAGAAGCCTCAACCTTAGCTGAGAAACTATTTGCAGTTGATGACTTCTAGGGGAGAGACAGTTGGCTTTCTTTAAGGGACTGACACTAGATAGGTTGACCAGGCTCCAGTGGATAGACTGACACTGAGGGACATTTGGGGATAAAAACTTAGCTCAATGATCCTTAACATGTATGACAAAATGCATGAAATTTGGTGGGAGCCCTTGGGGTTACAGCCAGGGGAAGGGGACCTAAATATGATCAAGATGTATTGTGTGAAGCTTGCAAAAATTCAATTTTAAAAAATATTTTATTTATTATTTCTATTTTATGTGTATGAATGTATTGCCTGCATATGTGTAAGTGCACCCATGTCACACAATGCCCGTGGAGGTCACAAGAGCATGTCAGATACCCTGGAACTGGAGTTACGGATGGTTGTTAGCTACCATGTGGTTCTGGGAATCGAATCTGGGTCCTCTGCAAGAGCAGTCAGTTCTCTTAACTGCTGAGCCATCTCTCTGGTCCTGCAAAAATTCAATTTTAAAAATTTCAAAAAAAGAAAACTTTTCAGAAATATTAGACTTCTTTTACTAGGTCCACTATGTAGGTCCATTACATAGTCTAAAAACTATGTAATTTGGCATAGCCTTAGGATGTAGGTGAAATACTTCCTCAGTTTTAAGCTTTCATTCCTTGAAGCACATAAATGTTTATTCTCAATGAGAAATGAACCTTATTGGTAACTACGAAAAAGCACACAGTTAGGAAGGCAGGTGATGAGTACACTTCTTTCACGCCTCGAGGAAAGAAAGTTACATAAGTTTTTTACTTACTAGTGAGATGGAGACTAAGATATAAGAAGTCATTTCTCCTATTTAACTTCGCATTATTAACAATTGGTATAGATACCTTTATAAACAACTCAAAAGAATACATCCCAGAAACCTCAGACATACTTTGCTAGGTCCAAAATATTTGAATAAACACTTCTTCAAAGACGATGTACAATGGTCCCCTCCTGTGAGCTGGAGCTGTGGTCCCCTACTGTGAGCTGGAGCTCTGGTTCCCTCCTGTGAGCTGGAGTTGAGGTCCTCCCTTGTGAGCTGGAGCTATGGTTCTTCCTATGAGCTGGAGCTGTGGTTCTCTTCCTGTGAGCTGGAGTCGTGGTCCTCTCTTGTGAGCAGGAGATGTGATTCCCCTCCTGTGAGCTAGAGTTGTGGTCCTCTCCTGTGAGCTGAAGTCCTGTTCCTTTCCTATGAGCTGGAGCTGTGGTTCCCTACTTGTGATCTGGATCTATGGCCCCCTCTTGTGAAATGTCAACTGTGGTACCCTCATAATAATATGGATTCCCAGTCCCAGGAGGGATGATTGGAATTAACTGTGCTGGATCAGGTGCTCACCCACTGTTGAAGATTGATGCATCTTTCAACTCTCACCAGAGAGGTTTCCTTATGCAGCAGATGGTGGTTGGCATGGAAACTTACGGCTTTCTGATGTGCAGGGAGTAAGGGGCTGCAGAGTGCTTATCTCTGGGTGGGACACCTCTGTCAGTCTTCTGGAGCTCAGGACTTGGGAATCATTGCAGAGGAGGAGGTGGAAAGATTGTAAGAGCCAGAGGTGGTGGATAACCATGGCGTGGGGCAGAGTTCTCCAGATAGCTGGCCAGTTACTCATACAAACTCACAGCAATGGTGACAGCATGCACAAGTCCTCTGCAAGCTCGAGTGGATGAGCCCACGCTGAAGAACATTTGGGGATTCAAGTTAGACTCTATAGGCTTTATTACCCAGAGAGAACACATTGAATTAAGGGGGGGTAAGGGAGCAGTGGATGGGAGTGGGGATATAAATGTCATCAAAATATAGTCTGGAAATCGCAAAAATTCAATAAAAATGCAAAAAAAGATGTACAATTAATAAACACATGTAATGGTGCTCCACATCAATCACTAATCACTAGGGACAAGGAAATGTCATTTCACACCCAGGAGAATGACAGGGTGGCTACTGTCCAAACCAAAACCAAAAACGAACATCAGGAGGATACAGACAAGTGGGATCCTTAAGTGATTTGCTGCTACCGAAAACAGAAGGCTGGCTCCTGACAGAGCAGACTGTCACCACTTGACTCTGCAATCCCACTCCTGGGTTAGACCCAAAGAATTGAAAGCAGGAAATGAGAGACATCTGTGCAGCCATGTTCATGGAAGCACTTCACAGGAGAACACAGGTGTCCACTAGCGGACAAGTGGATAGGGAAGATGTGGGGCAGCATGCAACAGATGTTATTCAGCCTGAACAAGAATGAAATTCCAGCAGGTACAACATAGTGAACCCTGAAGTTGAAGATGCTCTGTGAAGTGGAACAGGCCAGAATAAAAAGACACATATTAAAAGTTGTGGTTTGAATGTAAACTGGCCCCTATGAGCTCATCTGTTTAAGTACTTGAACCCCAGCTGGTGGTACTGTTTTGGAAGGTTGTGGAAATTTTAGCAGCTAGGCCTTGCTGAGTGTCACTGGTGGCACTATTTGAGGCTTTATAGCCTGGCTCCACTTTCTGTTCTCTTTCTGCTTCCTGACTGCAGATGCAATGTGACCCGCTGCCTCACACTCCTGCTGCCCTGCCTTCCGTGCCTTGATGGACTGTCTTCCTTTTTAAACATCAACCAAAATAAACTCTTCTCCTTAAAGTTGGATTTGTTGGATATTTTGTCACAGCAAGGAGAAAAGTAATTAATACAATATTGGTCACAGTCATAGTGATGGACAGGATAACAGTGTGGAGAGACAGCTGGAAGAAAGAAGCACTGTTCAAAGAACAGTTTTCACTTGATGAGGTTACAGAGCTGGGTGGTGGGGAGAGCTGCTCAGTAATGCGAATGAGATCAGTGCCACAGATACACACACTGAAACATTGTGAAAAGGCAAGTTTTATGCTATACTTATTTTACTGCAATAATAAAAGGTATATTAAGTATTTTAAAACAAAGGATAGGATAGTAAGCATCCTTTGTGCAGATGAATGTGTGTGCAAATGTGATGGGTTTGGTACAGGACATTTCTGTAGGCTATCTGAGTTGTATATGCAGGTTTCTGGGATGACAGAGTCTTAAATTTTTGATAAATAGATCAGACTTAGAAAAAGATTTTGGCCATCCTTTGGTAGAGTTTTCAGTAGTCATAAATCCACAAAATTCCTCTTATCACATCAAAGTTCTATTTTCCAATCTGTGGCTCCTCACATTTTTTCTTTTAATATTTAATATTTAATTTCTATTATATATATATATATATATATATATATATGAGTATATTGCATGCATGCATGTAAGTGCACCTGTGTTGTGTAATGCCCTCGGAAGTCAGAAGAAGGTGTCGGATCCCCCTGGAACTGGAGTTATGGATAGTTATTAGCCACCATGTGAGTGCTGGGAATTGAACATGGGTCCTCTACAAGAACAACCAGTGCTCTTAACTGCTGAGTCATCTCTCCAGTCCCCCCACCTATTATATATGCATCCCTACCCTCATTGGCAGAGCCAACAGTCACCTGGTGGCACCTTTGGGCGGTTAGAAAAAGGTATCTGCTCCTCTGAGTAGACGAAGCCCCAGCACATGCAACTCTAGAACAAAAAAGAGATGGTTTAGACTCTCCTCTGCCTCTCACCTGGGCACTTTTTTGCATTGGGCAACATGCACAACCATTTGTGATGACCTTGGCTTTAGCCTCACTTTCTTATTAGAAAAGTGTCATTATTTATAGATGAATAAGAAACATAGCAGGCTTAGTGTGATGGTGACACTTGTAACCCCAGCACTCAAGAATTCAAAGCCAACCTGGGCTACACAGCAAGACACTGTCTTTTAAAAACTAAAAACAAACAAGCAACATCAACAAAAAACAATAAAAGGTTGCTTTTGTGTGTGCATGTGTTTTTTTTTTTTAATGAGCTTCTGCCAGGTGGTGGCACATGCCTTTGAGCCCAGCACTCAGGAGGCAGAGGCAGGCAGATCTCTGAGGTTGAGGCTAGCCTGGTCTACATAGCTGAGTGTGGCACGTACCTTTACTCCCAGCACTCAGGAGGCAGATATAGGTGGATCTCTGGGAGTTTGAGACAAGCTTGGCCTACATAAGCGGGTTCCAGTCCAGCCAGGGCTATGTAGTAAGACCCTGTCTCAAAAAAAAACCTAAAATGAAGGAAGGAAGGAAGGAAGGAAGGAAGGAAGGAAGGAAGGAAGGGAGGGAGGGAGGGAGGGAGGGAGGGAGGAGGGAAGGGCGGGAAGGAGGGAGGGAGGGAGGGAGGGCGGAAGGGAGGAAGGAGGGAGGGAAGGAAGGAAGGAAGGAAGGGAGAAATTGGAATTCATCTGTATAAACCTGAACCTAAGATGACCTAGTAATGCTGAGTCAGCAAGGCCGCCAGGATGCAGTGTGTAGTCTTACACCATGACCTTCAGGGTTTGTTCTTTGTTGGGGGTGGGGTGGAGAAAAAGGAGTTGCAGCCTCAGTAGCCGAGGTCTCTAACAGACTGCAGGGAAGACAGAAAAGGCTAAGCAGACTTTCTTCTTATCTCTGCAGTTTCTGGCTGAATTATGCTCAATTTTCCAGTGCCCGGGAACCATTTTCCCCGCAGCTAGACCATAGATGACACTAGAGCATCTAACCCTGGGGTGATGTTATAAAAGTGAGGTCTTTTCTTTGTTCCCTACATCCTATTATTTAGAGACCCTCTCCATACATGGACTTGGTCACGAATGCAGGCAGCCTGTGACTTTTCATCTAAGATACACCTGTTAGTGCTGGCTGCTTATCTGCAGCTCCTAAAAACTTTAGACCCCTAAGGCACTTTTTATCTAGAAAATGAACCGTCGTATTTTATTCCCCCCAGTTGTGGCTCAATCTTAGTCCCATTTTGGGAAAGAACAAGACAGTACGGCACACAGTATGGGGCTATTTTCCCTGGATAAGACAGTTCAGCCCAGACACCCAGTGAAGGAGAACCATCACATGGCCAAGACCTGCCACCCTTTGGCTCACAGGCTTTTTTCTGCAGGCAAAGGTGTGTTTAACCTCAATCCTCAGAGGCCTTGCCTGCAGCTCTGCCTATAGCAGTAGTGAGGGACAAGTGCCAGGGCACTCCCTGATGGCCGGGACATGCCCTGTGGGAACCACAGCAGAGCCAAGGGGTGAGTGTATGACATCAAGGGAAGAAAACAGAGGCTGAGGTGAGAGGCCTTCCCTGTGACCCTGCTTAGGGCAGTAAACCAGGCTTGCCTGCTTGGCTGTGCATGTTTGCAGTCCTAACACTCAGAGGCTGATGAGCTTGAAGCCAGCCTGGGCTACACAGGGAGATTCCCACCTCAATAAACAACAACAAAAAAACAAAATTACTAGTGCAAATTCCACTGGAGGTCTCTGAAGTGAGTATTTTTGGTCCTGTTAGTCAACAGAACGTTGTCTCACAAGAACTTGAATTCCTAGTATAACCCACCAAATACAGTTATCTGGAACTTTGGATTCAGGTACTGTTTTTTTTTCAGCCATTGAGAGGTTGTTGGAAATAAATTGGTTTTTTTGCCGGGGGTTCGTACCAGCGACCCCCTGGGCAGTGATAATTGGGGATGAGTAAGCATGCCTTTCGCCAGCCCACACCATGCCCAGTACCGGGAACACTCAGGCCCAACGGGGAGCCTAGTCAAGCAGGGACTCATTTATTGCCGGTGTTACAGAGCTTATAAAGGCACCTGGAAATCCCCCCTCCCCACCGAGGGTGTATCTTAAGGATGGTCACTCACTGATCATGCACTCCTCAGCAGTGCGGAAGTATTCTTCAGACTTTGAAAGCAAGCCAGGCCGTGCCCCACTAACTTCCTCTCAGACTTCCTCTCGGACTTCCGCAAGGTGGGGCCTTTAGGTCCCCACATTTTTGTGAGGTATCATGCCTGGCTTTGTTTTATTTTTTTAAGAGGAGTGTAAAGAGTCTAAGAAAGCCCTTGTGACTTCTTATATCGCTGTCTTTTAAAATTTAACTTTATTTTTTAATATTTTAAAAAATTGTATGTATATGAGTGTTTTGCCTTCATGTATATAAGTGTACCGTGTGCATACAGTGCCTGCAGCGGCCAGAAGAGGGCATTGGATCCTCTGGAACTGGAGTTAAAGACAGTTGTGAGCTACCTTGTGAGTGCTGGGAAGTGAACCTGGGTCCCCTAGAAGAGTGGGAAGTGCTCTTAACCATTAAGTCAACCCTCTATCCCTCAACTCTATAATCTTTTTTAAAAGGTATTTTATTCTCTGTTTTTATTTTTATGTGTATGAGTGCATTGCCTGCATGTATGTAAGTGTACCTGTGTCATGCAGTGCCCATGGAGGTCAGAAGAGGGTGTCAGATCCCCTGGAACTGAAGTTATGAATGTTAGCTGCCATGTGGGCGCTGGGAACTGAACCTGGGTCCTCTGCAAGAACAGGCAGTGCTCTTAACCACTGAACCATCTCTCCAGCCCACATCTCTGTAATCTTTGATGTCTGTGTTTCTCAGAAGTAGAAAACCAGATTGAAATCAAGAAAACTGTAGGCAGCTACTATGAATTAAACTGTGTCCTCCACACAAAATTTTGGGGTCTAACCCCAGTCCTCAGACTATTACCCCATCCTTGCAGATTTAGCAAAGCCAAGATGAAGTCTCAGGTAGACAGAGACCTGCAGAGAGGAGGATGGTCACGGCACACAGGAAATATTGGAGGGGATGGTTGGAAGGTATGGGAGGTTGGAGGTTAGAGGGTTGGAGGGTGTGGGGGTTTGGAGGGTGTGGAGGTTTGGAGGACAGGGTGTGAGGTTTGGCAGCTGTGGAGGGTTGGAGGATGTGGGGGATTGGAGGGTGTGCAGTGGGGTCTGGGATACCTCCTTCCTTGGCATTTTCAGAGGGAAGAGGACCTTGCTAATTACTTGGTTTTGAGCTTCTGGCCTCTAGAACTGTGAGGCAATATATTTTTGGTTTTTATTTTATTTATTTTTTATGTTATGAGCATTTTCCCTGCATGTATGTAAGTAAGTATGTCATATGTGTGCAATGCTCGAAGAGGCCAGTAATGATCCCCTGGAACTGGAGTTACTGACGTTACGGTTGTTAGCTGTCATGTAGGTGTTGGAAATCAAACCGAGTCCTCTGGAAGAGCAGCAAGTGTTCTTAACACTGAGCCATTTCTCCAGACCTGTATTTTAGTTTTAAGCCACACACTTTGTGGTAATAGATTTGTCCTGTCAGCTCTAGAAAACTGATACAGCAATGGAAGACCACAAATTTAGAGCAGCTTGTTGTAACCTTACATTGATAAGAGTACCTGTCAATCCTCTGAGGATTCCATAAAGGTCATATGTTTCCCAAGCAAACCCTTGAGTAGCAGCCAGGAGACAGACACACAAGGGCTCAAGAGCCAGTTTCACAATTATCTATATAACTTTGGGCAAACTCCTAAATATCCTGAAAAGTTTTCTTCATCTTTAAGAGAAATGAGGGACTGGAGAAATGGCTCAGTGCTTAAGAAGACTGACTGCTTTTGAAGAGGACCTGGGTTCAGTTCCCAGCAAGCACATGGACACTAACAACCAGTTCCAGGGAATTTGTCACCCTCTTCTGGCCCCTGCAGGCATTGCATCCACATGGTGCACTTATATATGTGTAGGCAAAACACTCATATACATAAAATTAAAACCAGTAATTTTAAAAAAAGAAAGAAGAGGGGGAACTTCCTCCCAGGGCAGCTTTAAGATTAAACAAGAGAAACAGGTGTAGTGGCATACACCTTTAATCCCAGCACTGGTCTACATAGTGAGTTCCAGGCCAGCTGTGGCTACAGAGAGACCCTTTCTCAAAAAGACCAAAACTAAAAACTTCAAAAAGAGATTAAATAAGAGGCTGGGCGAGTGGCTCAATATGGAGCATTTATCTTGCCTGTGTGAGGCTCCAGGGAGGAGGTTTTAAGACTCTGTTGAGGACCTTACACAACAGATGGTAGTCTCCAACAGAGCTCATCTTTTCCCAATTCATGGAAAGGCAGACCCTGCCCTCTAGCAGGGCTCAGGGCTCTTGGGACCCTTTAGCTGTGAGAGCCCATCTTAATGGCTCACTCTTGAGACTCCTATTTGAAGGTCTGTTCTCAGGCTGCTGGAGATATAATTTCTACACTCAGACTGGTAAGAGAGTCTGAGAGTTCACACCTCCATCCTGGGTAGCTGTGCTTGATACCTGAGGGATGCAGGCCTGGAGTCAGAGAAACTAGATGCATCCACCTTTGTCCCCTGTGGGATCCAGCAGAAGCAATGGGGCTGTGCCTGGCCATACAAGCTCACTTGGCCTTTCCCCCTTCCACAACAGCCTCCTTAGAGAACAGGTCCTTAATGAGTCTTTTACATTCAAGCCTTCAATCAGACTCTAAATCTGGGGTCAACAATCTTCTGAATAGCATCTCATGAAGAGAAGCCGCATGATATCCTCAAGGACTGACTAGACCGTGCACTCCGGTCATTCACTACTTTAACATGTATGATCATTTGCTAGTCACTCCTTGTTCATGTGCAGCATAGCTGCGTTATGTTCAGCTGTAATCCTCAACCCTGTGTTAGTTAGCATTGATCACTGGGCTAAAATACTTGAGAAAATCAACTTAATAAAGGAAAAGGTTTGTTTTGGCTCAAAGTTTCAGAGGTTCTAGTCCATAGCCACTTGGCCTGGTTTGGGCTCATGACTGCACAGTACATTATATGGGATATTCACCTCATGGAAGCCAGGAAGCTAAAGAGAGAGGAAGGGGTCAGGCTGGAAGTGTAGCTTAATAGAAGAGCACTTGCCTAGCATACATGGGGCTGTAGGTTCAATTTCCAGCATGGAAGCAGGTGGGGTTCCTAATATCCTCTTCAACAGCATGTTCCCAGCGACCTAAATTCCTTCCACTAAGCTGCACCTCCTGCAGGCTACACCATCTCCCAAAGGTGCCATGGGCTGGGGGCCCACCCTTCAACACATTAGCCTTTGCAGGGATGTTCAAGAGTCAAACTATAGCAATTCTTGCAACATTGCACTTAAATTTTTAAAATTACTTTTATTTACTCTGTGTGTGTATGTGTGTCTGTCTGTGTCTCTGTGTGTGTCTATGTCTCTCTGTGTGTCTGTGTGTGTACCCATGCACACGTATGCAAGAAGTCAGAGGACAACTTGTGGGAATCCATTCTCTCCTTCTACCATGTGACTTCCAGGGATTGAACACGTCATCAGACTTGGCAGCAAGTGCTTTTACCCACTGAGCCTCTTCACTGGCCCCCAGCATTGTGTTTTAAATGATTACCATTAAGAGGCGAGGTCACTGAGTATGGTAGCACACACTTTTAATCTCAGCACATGGGAGGCAGAGACAGGCTGTTGTCCTCTGTTGTTGATCTCTCATTTCAAGGCCAGCCTGGTCTACATAGAGAGTTCCAGGCCAGCCATAGCTATACAGTGAGATCTTGCCTCCAGAAAAAAAAGAGAGATGAGGTCTATGTTCTTTCCTTTAAGTCCCACTATTTTTAGAGAAACTTGCTCAGTTTTAATAACTTGACACTAAATCCAAGCCCTGAACATCTATCTATGATTCCCTTTCCTACATAAAGCTATCAAGCCATGTGGGTAAACAGTATGTAGTAGAGTTTTGTTTTTAGATTTAGTCTGATAATCTCTTCCTTGTAACTGACTCATTTAGTTTATTTACATTTGGTGTACTTAATAATATAATTGAACTTGAATTGTCATTTTGTTGTTTGTTTTTAATTTGCTTCATTGAGTTTTTGCTCCAGTTTCCATTTTCTTGAAATTTTTGCTTTAATAAAATCCCTGACTAAATTTAAATCTCAGATTTTCAGGACTGGAGATCTGGCTTAGCAGTTAAGAACACACTTTTTCTTGCAGAGGATCTAAGTTTGATTCCCAGCACTCATGTTAGGTGGTTTCTAGCCACCTGTAACTACAGCTTCAGGAGGTTATGACACCTCTGGCCTCTGTGGGCACCTTCAGTCATACACACACACACACACACACATACACACACACACACACACTTAAAAATAAGTATAAGGGTTGCAGAGGTGGCTCAGTGGTATATGATTGCTCCTGCAGGGGACCTGGGTTTGGTTCCCAGCACCCACATGGCAGCTAACAACTGTTCATAACTCCAGGTCCGGAGGATGTGACGCCCTCTTCTGGTCTCTGTGGGCATTGCACACATGTTGCACTTACATACATACAGGCAAAACACCTTTAAACACAAAATAAAAATAAATAAAAGAGAAATAAATCTTTAAAAACAATCTCAGCAGCTGGACATGAAAGCTCATGCCTTTAATCCCAGCACTTGGGAGGCAGAGGCAGGCAGATCTCTGTGAGATCAAGGCCAGCCTGGTCTACATAGTAAGTTCTAGGTCAGCTGGAGTTACAGGGAGACCCTGTTTCAAAAAACAAAAAAACAATAACAAACAACTCAGATTTTCTAAGTAATTGCTTAGTCAGAAAGCTCTAAATTTAGGATTCTGAACTTTATTTTGTTATAACCTGTTTTCTCTACTATACATGGCAGTGCTATAAATTCAAAATCAAGTTGAATCATATTTAAGTGAAATCTTCAGAAGTTATTTGGGAGTTGATTGGACTAGTAATTATTTGTTTTGTTTCTTGAGACAGGATCTCATTATCCCAGACTAGCCTGGAATTCACTATGTAGCTGAAGATCCTGATCCTCCTGCCTTCACCTTCGAAGTCCTGGTATTATAGGGCTTATAAGGTGTGTTCCTACGCCTTCCCCTACTGCAGCCTTGAAATTGTAATTTTTTTATATTTTATTTATTATTTTTATTTTATGTATATGAGTATGTTGCCTGCATGTATGTGAGGACACCTGTGTCATGCAATGCCTCAGAGGTCTGAAGCAAGGGCTTCGGATTCCCCTGGAGCTGGAGTTAAGGGTGGTTTGTAGCCACCATGTGAGTGCTGGGAATCGAACCCGGGTCCTCTGCAAAAGCAGTCAGTGCTCTTCACTGAGCCATCTTTCCAGCCCCATAAAATGGTATTTTCATTAATTATATCTTACCAAGGGAGTATGCTAGCAATATGATTTATGACTGTTGGTCTCAATCACCTGTTTAGGAGGTTAGAACACTCCCCTGTAAAGTTAATCTTTTCTGCCTTTCTGTATTGTATGACTTGGAAGAAGCCACTGTGTGCAGCCTACACTTAGAAAGTGTAGTTATGTTCACCCTTGTTTAGGATGGGATAGCTATATAAATTGATTGGCATCTAGGGATGTAAGTATGCTTGGATATTTATTTCATACTCCAGGTTATAATTCAACAGTATTTTGTTTCTCAAGTTTAACTCCATCTTATTTCAGGAATTTTGAGTTGGCTCATGTGCCCATTTGTCATCAATGAGTTTTTAAATGAAACAGCAGCAAAGGTAACAACACAGAACTCATTCCTTTACATTTGAGCATTACAAGATTTCTGGGCTCATATTGCCATTTCTCTACTCCAGCCCCAGCATTAATGACTTTTTCAAGGAGCCTGGGGTACTTTTCTTTGGAGAATAATATCAGACAACCAAGACTTCAGTGTTACTTGAGGTTGGGAAAATAATTTTGTCTTTATTTTCCTGCTGCTATAATAATGTATTGTGGCAAAAGAACTTGAGAAAGTGCTTCTTTTGGTTCACAGTTCAAGGGTACATTTCATCATGAGCTTAAAGAAGCTGGTCACCTGGCATCCCCAATCCGGAGCAGAGCAACTAAACCATATTGATGCTCAGCTCACTTTCTCTACTTTTTAGTTCAGGGTCCCAAGCCAGGGAACAAAACTATCTAATTGTAGTGGGTAGATCTTCCCATCACAAATAATGCAACCAATATAATCCCCTAAGCATGCCCATGGGCCCTTCTCCCAGGTTATTCTAGATTCTGGCAAGTTGACAATACTAACCATCTCAGGGTTAATTGGGGGTTTCAGTGTATTTTGTCCTATCCTCATGAAAATGATAGAACAGAGTAAATATAGTATCAAGTCAATCATTACTGGTTTTGGAAATGTCCTGTAAATGTTTTACATTTTCTTTTGTAGTACTTATGATGGCCAATCCTGGTTGTCAACTTGGCCGGATGTGGAATTAACTGAAATGAGACTTTCTTAATCAGATTATTTGAAACTGGAAGACCCACCCTAAATGTGGGGGTTACCATCTGATGGCAGCCTGTATAAAAGGTTAAGACAGAAAGGCGTTTTCACTTTTTGCCTGCTTGCCTTCTCTCTCACTGGTGAGTTCATCTTGCTGTGGCATTCCTTCACTGACAATCCAACTTCTTTGGATTCCAGTGTAGACTGAAAGCTAGCAGACCTCCAGGAATCCTTCAGGCCTTCAGCACCTGAAGATTGGGACTGCTGAGACATCCAGCCTTGTGGACTGAGCAACTATCAGATTCTCAGGCTCTCCAGTGTGATGCAGCCATGGTTAGACTACTTGGACTATATCCTGTAAGCCAATCATGTATATATAATATATAAAATTTTATCAATTCTATTCCTTTGGAGAACCCTGATTAATACAGTACCCAAACAGTGAGCTTAGGAGGAATAAATTGTAGTGTTCCTTAGCACAGTGAGGGAGCTACATACAGTTTACAATAAAGTAGTGTATACTTTATGGAGAACTAGAAGAAAGGAGATCAGAGGGCGCAGGTGTAGAGAAATGGTGAATGGAAATGCCAATCACCCTGATCAGTTACCTGATGGATACATGCTGTATACATGTCCTGAAATATTGCACTGTGCCCTAGAAAGTGTACAATGAATGGGGCGGATGCTCTGTCTTTGGTGGGCTGTCCAGAGCAATGCTAAGTCAGTGAATATGATGCACAGGATGGACTGAGGGTGTGCGCTGAAGGGAAATGGGGGACAGGGGTAAAGGCTGAAGTCCTTGAGATAAGGGAAGTAAACTCCAGATCCATCCTGGTTCCCTGCCTGGAAACACTTTCCAAGGTGCAGCACATGAAAATAAAGGTAATGCAAGCAACCACAGTGTGCTCACTGGGAAAATAAATGGCATTGGTGTATGAGGTTGCTGAAGAAACAGGAGTCTTTAGGCCAAGAGGAGCTAAGCAATGAACGACTCCCAGAAACATGAATGGGGTCATCATGAGTCTTGGAGAGGTGGCTCAGCGGTTATGAGCACTGGCTACTCTTGAGAGGACTGGGTTTGATTCCCAGCACCCACATGGCGGTTAACAACCATGCGTAACTCTAGTTCCAGAGGATCTAATGCCCTCTTCTGACTTCCTCGGGCATTGCACATGGGTGCACTTACACACATGTAGGCAAAACACATACACATAAAATCTAAAATAAAATATAAAAAATCCAAAACCAGAGAGAGAGCGAGAGTGAGAGAGAGAGAGAGAGAGAGAGAGCGAGAGTAAGAGAGAGAGAGACCTAGTGTGGTGTGTTGGTTGCTTTTCTGTTGTTGTGATAAAACAGCATGACCAAGAAGGAAGAGTTTATTGGGCTTTTGGTTCCAGGGAGATAAGAGTCCATCATGACTGGGGAGACATGGCAGGAGGCAGCAGGAGCAGAAGCTAAGGACTCACATCTTCAAGCAGGCATGGGAAGCAGAGACAGACAGACTGGAAATGGGCAGGGTATGACCTTGGAGCCTATGTAGGACATTCCCATTCAAACCACCACATGGTGGGAAGTTGCTGGAAGATGGGTTGTTCATGGCACTAACTGATCTCCTACCAGCCAAGGTGTCTAAACAGAAGTTTTAGAGGTGATGCAGTTATGCTGTTGCTTCCTGAATCCCTAAGACAACACACTCCTGGGTTGCACTGGAGCAGCACAGAGAAGAGCTGTTTTGGATAATAGCTGCCTTTCTTTACTTCACTGCCAGTTGTTTGTTTGGTTGGTTTGGTATTTTTGAGACAGGGTCTCCTTGTAGCCCCAGCGGGCCTGAAACTCACTATGTAGACCAGGCTGGCCTTGATCTCACAAAGATCCACCTGCCTCCGTCTTCTGAGTTCTGGGATTAAAGGTGTGTACAGCGCCATGCCCTGTATACACTGCCAGTTTCAAGCATCAGGCTTGAGGAGAAAAAGTAGTCCCCAGTCTGTCAAGGGGCAAATAAAGCTTTCTCCTCCATTCTTGTCTTCTCAAAGGAAAGAATTCAGTTGAGAGACAGTTTAAGCAAATTTATTTAGTGAAGCAAAGCAAAAGATCATATATTCCAGAGAAATATGAGCCAGCTGCTTTGAAAGGGGCTGCGTAGCTGCCCATTGGGTTCTGCATTGTGGATTGTAAGAATTTTTATGAATATTCATGAGGTATGTGGCATATCCACAGATGTAAGTTCACCCTTTTTCCTACCTAAATTGCAGTGGGCCGGATTCTCTGTTCTCAGGAACCTAGAGTGGACCAGCACCAGTCACCTCTCCTGAGGCTGATTAGATGTGTGGAACATCAGCCCTGTACCAGACTCACTGAGTTAGAATCCTTCTCTTAAGATGAGTGACTCACTTACCTATAAAAGTCTGAGAAACACAGGTCACATTCCAGTTGGGCACAGGCTCCTCCCTTCAGCCTTCCACTTCAGGCATAGCCTCCACTCCTAACACTCCACATACCTCATTTCCATTTTGCCTTCAATTTCCATAGGATGTTTTATTACTCACCACAAGTTCTTCCTGAACTGAAGTTGGGCATCAAAGGAGCTTTGTTATGGGGCTTTCAGAGCAGGTTTAGTATGGCAGTCACATCATGCCTTCCACAATTCAGGTAAAAATTCTCAGTGAATGCAGATACAGCCCAGAATGTTGAGAAGAAAGCATTATGGTACAAGAACAAGGTATAGTCTGCCCTAGCAGATTTAGAATTACACAAGAGGGCAAATCTCCATAGCAGAGCCTCCAGGGAGAAGATGAAACCAGGTAGCAAGGAGTTCAGCTTGAGGTGATCAGGAAACTGCTGCTGGGTCTTGGTGGCTGTGCTTCCTGATGGTTGGGATGCCCTTAGTGATTAGACATCCATGTATCTGCAGTTTGGTCTTCCTACTACATCAGAAACTGAGGACTAGGGCATGTTCCCAACTGCCACACACATACACACCAAGGAAGGGTCTACAACCTCAAAAACACATTGCCTTCCTTACAATAGCATTTTTATTGTGGTTTTTATCTCTGCCACTGAGGCGGTGGAGACAGGTGGATCCTGGGACTTGATGGCCAAAGTGGCAAGCTCCAAATCAATGAGGCTCTATTTCAAAAGATTGGTACTCAAAGTTGATCTCTGGCTTCCACACGCACACGTGTGTGCATGCACACACACACGTGCATGCATACTTATATACATACACACACAAATAAAAGAAAAAAAGGAAAAGGTTGTGTCCCTTCCGTCTTTTTTTCTGCTGACACTGAAACCCTTAGTATTCCTGGTTATCTTGGTCCATTCCCAAGAACAATGCAAACCACTGAGCAAAAAGCCCCAGTAACTCACAGGTTGCTAAAACCAGCCAGAGATTTATACAATAACTGGATTTTATTTTCATGTCTCTGGTGCCTTTCTAAGTACTAATCAGCAGCAAGCTCTCAGTAGAAAGTGCTAGATGAGATGGCAGGCTTGCCAGAGCTTGGCCCTGAGGCCAGCACTTAATAACTCTCTTTAAACAGGGCTATTTGTGACTTGCCTGGCAAGAAGGGAGCAAACAGCCTCTCTCTGTGTGTCCTTGGATTCCTAAAGGGCCTGTTTCCTCTCTTCTCAGCTGTTCCCACTCAAAGATCACGAGTTCAAGCCCTCCCTACCTCCCCAACAAACACCACCAGAGCTGAGCCCACAGGGGTCTCTTAGGACCATGATGCAGGCCAAGGTATCCCTTTGGATTCAAGGCTTTCATAAACAGAGAACAGACAGACATCTGAACAGAGAACATCCAGAGTCATTTCTCAAATCAGGCCAGGTTGCATTAAAGCTACAACATACCTTTGTTAGAGTAGAGAACCTAGGGCAGGAGTCAGCAGAAGTATTCTAGAAAGAGCCCCATAGTAAAGGCATTTAAGGCTCTGTAGACTAATGATTTGTGTGGAGCAATCACTCAACTCTGTCATTGTAGCATGAAAGGACTCAGGCAATATATACCAATAACACATCATTCACAAAGATAGGTGCCGAGCAGCCTGTTGTCCACAGACCTGTGACTCTGGACACAGCGGTTAAAAAGAGAGCTAAACCAATTGATTTATTTGGGCCAACTGTATGGTCTTAAACACCCAAAAGGAAAGTAGAACCAAAGATTAAAGTGATCAGTATATTTCTTTAAGAGTTTACTGATAGGTAAAAGTAGCCGTATGACAAATAGGGTTGATCTTTTATAAGGGGAGGCTTCTGCTTCCTGCAGAAGGTGGAAAGATATATTTTTTTAAAGTTGGGTGGTGGGGAAGTGGGAGAGTGGGACTGTTAAAACCTGCCCTGTTTAGAGAGCAAAGGGGAAGCCTGCTGTGTTGGCCAAACAGTGGAGAAAAGTCTGCTTCTCTTGCCTTCAAAGACCAGGGTGCTTATCAACTGGGTTCCCTTTTCTCAGGGGCTTGTGAGGTCCCTGAGGCCCTGTTGGTGAGGGGGCAGGGCTATCTGGACCTTAACATTCCAGCGTTTTGTGTTATAGGATGGGGATGCCGTTGTCGTCTTACTACTTTCTGCTGCACAGGGTCAATGGTGGGGGGAGCTGGATTAGGGGTCAATCAGACAATGGGGGTTCCCTCTTCATGCATCTCAACAGGGTCCTCAATGGTTGACAGGCACTCATATACATGTGGAGGGAAGGAAAGTAACAACTGATTAAAATTAGTAAGAGTTAGTTTTTGGATTTGGGTCCTGAAAATATCTGAAGAGGCAAGGAGCAATGGTTAGCACCAAGGTAATAACTCATTTTCTTTCTTTCTTTTTTTTTCTGCCAGGGCTGAACTCAAGAGAGATGGACTCAGGATTTGTTTTCAGGCATTTTGATAGCTGTTGGAGTGGCTAGAATCAGTGTCAGTTACCTCTCAAAGGCTTCTAGATTGGAGAGAAAACAAATTTAGCCATCATTTAATTTTTTTGTCTAGAAAAATAGTGGGTTGCCTTCCTTAGCAACCCTTAGTGATGGGCACTACAGTATCGTAGACCAAGATTTGAAGTCTTACATCTGAGTAGCAGTAACGTCTTATTAGGAACAAAATCATCAATGAGAGATAATTGTCTAAATAACATAAGAACTTACGTCTAATGTCTGGGTTGTGTGATCCCTTGAAACCTTAAAATATACTGATGACTTTAATTTTTGGTTATACTTTCCTTTTGGGTGTTTAAGACTATACTGTTGTCCCAAATAAACCAATTTATTTTTACCCTTAAAGTCATATGAGGATTTGGACCTCAGGAGTCACATGGGCTTGGGGGGAGCCCCTGGCTCCTCAGGCTTTTCTTTTACCAGTTCCATCTATGTGAAGATAAGTCATGAGGTCCTGCTTGACCGGGGCTTCACTTGGAAGCACGGAGGAAATGTTTCCTCTGTGTTGACCCTCCTCTTTGCAGACTGGACACTGGTTCAAGTCCATCTGGTGGGGTCTCCATGGCCTCCCTGACAAGAGGACAGGTGACTCACAACAGTTACAGGACATTTTGAGAGATGCTCCACAGCCCCTGGAAATTGTTTGACCTTGGAGGGTAAGGAACAAAAAAATATAGGCCTTAGAGTCTGGCTATTAAATATCCAACAAGGTTAGTTACACCAATCTGGTACATTAGTTACCATGTGCTATGTAGATAGAGCTTGGGCAACATCCTTAAATAAACTTTGTTCTCGATGTCTATTATTAATCTCCCATATTTCAAATCTATAGGAACACAGTGGGTAGGTGCAGTGGGGAATGTCTGAGGTGGGGTTCAGAGGGAAGAATAGAAGTAGGGTCAGTAGAAAATTCATTCCTGGATTAGTGTTAAGGGAGGTGTCCTCGAGATTTTTAATTTAAGAGACCTGATACTGGTGGCCTGGTACTTGCTGTGTTCCTTGGCTGGCTTTAATTTGGAGAGGTGAATCCAATCAGGTTGTCCAGAGAGCTTGGCTGCTGTCGGGGTAGACAGGATCACCAGGTGAGAACCAACACCGCTGGAGGATTTCTTTCACTCTTTTCTGTTGGGTGTGAACCTGCAGGTAGGCGTGATCTCCAGGTTGAAGTGGGTGGTCAATTTGGCCTTTAGAAAACTGGGGAATAATCTGGTCAGCATGTTCTCTGAGTAGTTTCCTCATAAGAGTGAAGGAAGGTAAATAGTCGTGTAGAGGGGAGGGATGCTGGAGGAAGAGGTCATCCTTGGCTAAAATTAGGGCCCTGGTGAGTGTTACAAGTTTGGCTTTTTGTGAGGTGGTTCTAAGTGGTAGGGGACCTGACTCAATGACATCTGTGAGAGATACTATGGCCTGTTGGACCCTGTTGGGGTGATAGTTAAACTTCTATCCATAAACCAAGTTAGGGTTGGGTTTGGTAGGGGATCTGGGAAATTAGGGGATCACTGTAGGATAGTTCCTGAAGAGTTTCCAAGCATGAGTTGAGTCAGTGAGCAGTTCACTGGAAGGGAGGTGGGAAGCTGGATTGAGAGGAGGGCAGGAATCAAGGGTGGGTGAGGGGTTTTTAAAGAAATATGATGTGGAAGAGTTGTAGTTTAGAGGGAGCTAGATTGGCAAGAGATGTGTGGGTTAGTTAAGTCCTTAAGCTGGTGGGGGAAAGGACAGAGATGAGCTGACTCAAAGTGAGCTTAAGTCCCTCTTGAGCCAGGAGTGCGGTAGTGGCCAGAGCACAGAGACAAGGTTGCCAGTCCTGGATGGTGGTATTAAGCTGTTTAGAGATAACCTACTGGGGCAAAAGTGGGATACCTCTCCCAAAACCCCTAATACCTGGTCCTTATTTTCAGTTGTATAGAAGAGGAATGGACATTTGAGGTTGGGGAGAGGTAGAGCCGGTGCCTTTAAGAGTGTTTATAGCTGTGGAAGCCTGCTGTAACAGGCTCTAAGGAGTCAACAGACTGAGGGGAGTTCCCTTTGGAAGCTTCAGGAAGTGGCTTTGTAAAGAGGGCAAAGTTAGGAATCCAGGTGAGCAGGTACCATGCAATGTCTAGGAAAGACAGAATTTTCTCCTTGGTTGTGGGGGGGCTTTAAAGACCTTAGGTAATTTGTCCTATCTATAGTTAAATGGCAGGATGTAGGTTTGAGAAGGAACCCCAACTACTTGACTAGAGGGAGAGAAAGGTGAGTCTTAGCTGAAAATATCCTCTATCCCTTGTACCCCAGAAAATTAAGGAGTTTGATTGTGTGGGCCTTGGAGACTGAGAGAGATGTGGAGCAAAGAAGTAGGTTATCTACATATTGTAGGATGGTGAAGGGCTTAAGGTCTAGGGAGGTTAAATCCCAGGCTGGGCTTCTCCAGACTGGTGAGGGCTATCTCGAAACACATGGGGCAGGACAGTCCAGGTTAGATCATAGGTGTGAGTGATGTGTTTAAAATCTTGTATGAAGTGTGTAGGATTAGTAGAAAAGAGCCTATTTTGCATTTGAGGTGAGATAGATCTCCAAGAGAGAAAGGGACATGGACCTGGACCATCCCATTCATGCATGCCACCTCCTGGAGGGGGAAAGATACCATGGCAGGGGGTTGAGACTGGGTGTGGGAGTGAGTATGGCTTGACATAGGAGAGGGTTTGGGAGAAGGGGAGTCCCAGGAAGACACCAGAGTGGGAGAGACGGGAGGGGTGTCCTGTCCATGAGGGGACGCAGGGGCAGTGGTATCGGAGGCAGGGTCTGGAATCAAAGTAGAAGTAGATACAGGAGGGATTAAATGGGCTATTTGAGCTAGAAAACAGAATAGGGGAGACTATTTGGGAATAGACGATAGGGAATATTTGGCAAGGAGGTGTTTAAGATTTTGGATTTCCTCAAGTAAGGGAGAGCTAGTGGAAGGAGAGCAGGTAATAGGGGAGACTAGGGAATATTTGGCAAGGAGGTGTTTAAGGTTTTGGATATCCTCAAGTAGAGGAGAGTTAGTGGAAGGAGAGCAGGTGATGGACTTAGAGCGGTGCTGGAGGGGGGAAGGTCATGGTGTAGAGAGGGAGTTTAAGTTGGAGAAAGGAGGAGAGCTGGGTTGGACCCTGAAATGGGAGGCAAGGGAAAGTATAGCAAGGGGAGAGCATGGGAAGGACTTGGCTGTGCCTCAGGCTGGGGAGCAGGAGGAGGTTGGGGATGGGTCCTAATCAGAGGCAGTTCATTGACTATGGTAGGATCAAAAGCTGAAGTGGAGGGGTAGGGAGGAGGAGGAGGGGCAGAGGCCCCTGGCAGGTTGGGATCCTGTGAAACTGTCTTACCAGAAGAACATGATGGGAAGAACATGGGACACAGAGGGAATGATTACACAGAGATCAAATAAAGCTTGTATGTATTGTATTTTGGACCATTTGTTATTATAATAGTAGAAATTTTCTAAATCTCTCAAAATATTGATGTCTAAGATTCCAGTGTCTGGCCAAACAGTCATTATCTAACTCGTACTGAAGTCAGGCAGTGGTGCACAAGAACTTCAGGAGTTTTGGCCTAATTGTATCTGAAAGTCCTAGTTGTTTTAAGGAGTTAAGAAGACAACAAGAGGTGTGAGACTCTGAGACTTTGAGTGGATGGTTCCCATAGTGACAGATTATGCACAGAGTGAAGAGGAGATAGAGACAGAACCAAGCAAGCAGGTAGAAGGTAGAGACAGAACTGAGCAGATGGGAGACAAAGAAAATCCTCTCTCCATAGGGAGTGGAGGCAGGATCACGAGTCCAGGCAGGAAAGTGCAGCAGAGAGATGGAGAGGGAGTAGGAGGAAAAGGGGTTTGGCATTGGTCACACAAAACGAGAATGAGGAGAACTAGGCATCAAAAGAAAGCATCCTTTTTTGTTGTGAGGGTTTGAGTTATTTTTGAGTTATTTCCAAGTCCCAGAAGGCAGCGTCCTGCAATTAGATCATCAGGGAGAGGAAAGGCAAGATACTGTCCTGGGCAGGAAGTAGTGCATATTCCTATGTCTGGAAATAGCGTCCTATATCTAGAGAAAGGAAGCAGTTATCTAACACATGTGTGATTTCGAGGCAAGCAAGAGGAGTGGAAAACCCTGCAATGAGAGCATGTGGCATGACCAGCCAGTAAGTGGGGACAAAGTACAAGGAATGGGATGGGAGAAAAGTGGAAAAAAATGCAGTGAGCCAGAAGGGAGGGAAGTTTGTGGAACAAGTTGATCCCAAGGTTTAGTAGAGGCTGAGGGAAGATGAGCCCCAGAAGGGCGGTGGTTTAGTAGAGGTTTAGTAGAGCCCCAGAAGGGCGGTGGCAGGAGAGAGAGAGAGGTACTTAAAATTAATTTATATACTTTAGTACTAGGAACCATGTTGTAGATTAAAGAGAGAATATTTTAGCCTAAAAAAAATTTTTGATGTTAATTTAACATTTTTAGTTTGCATGAGATTTTAGTTAAAAATTAATATGATACCAAGTAAATTAACTTTAAGAAGCATAAATTTGTTGACTGTATATATATTTAGTTATATAGTCTTTGTTGAGAATGTGGTTGGTTTATAAACTAAAACACCTTTGAAGTAGACAAACAAAATGAATACATCTTAAAACACTTTGAAAGTAAGCTAAAAACAAAAATGGTATTCAACAAATAGGATTTTACCCAACCAGCTTAG